>NC_086254.1:12526854-12559354 GCF_021018805.1 Prinia subflava
GGTTTGAGCTGGGGATTTTTGGTTGTGTTGGTTTGATTTTCCCTTCCAACTGCCCTGAACTGCTGCAGAATCAGGTCCAGGGATGGGGCTGGCTGGGCCAGAGCCCCTCCGAGGGCAGCAGGTGCTGCTTGGGGAGAGGAGAGGAGAGGAGAGGAGAGGAGAGGAGAGGAGAGGAGAGGAGAGGAGAGGAGAGGAGAGGAGAGAGAGAGGAGAGGAGAGGAGAGGAGAGGAGAGGAGAGGAGAGGAGAGGAGAGGAGAGGAGAGGAGAGGAGAGGAGAGGAGAGGAGAGGAGAGGAGAGGAGAGGAGAGGAGAGGAGAGGAGAGGAGAGGAGAGGAGAGGAGAGGAGAGGAGAGGAGAGGAGAGGAGAGGAGAGGAGAGAACTGCACTGGGATAGTGGATGGAGGGAAGACAGTGCTTGGCTCCCCAACATACCTGGGATGTGCAGCCTGGAGCACTCCCAATCAATGGAGCCAATGCTCCTGGACACCCTTGGATCTATTTGAGGAGTCTGGCTGCCTGGGACAAGCTGCTATAACTTCCCTTCCCTTCCCTTCCCTTCCCTTCCCTTCTTCCTTCCCTTCCCTTCCCTTCCCTTCCCTTCCCTTCCTTCCCTTCCCTTCCCTTCCCTTCCCTTCCCTTCCCTTCCCTTCCTTCCCTTCCCTTCCCTTCCCTTCCCTTCCCTTCCCTTCCTTCCCTTCCCTTCCCTTCCTTCCCTTCCCTTCCCTTCCCTTCCCTTCCCTTCCCTTCCCTTCCCTTCCCTTCCCTTCCCTTCCCTTCCCTTCCCTTCCCTTCCCTTCCCTTCCCTTCCTTCCCTTCCCTTCCCTTCCCTTCCCTTCCCTTCCTTCCCTTCCCTTCCCTTCCCTTCCCTTCCCTTCCCTTCCCTTCCCTTCCCTTCCCCCATCCCTCCCCTCCCTTCCCTTCCCCCCATCCCTCCCCTCCCCTCCCCTCCCCTCCCCCCCCCGCTTGGGGACATGCCAGCCTTGCCCTGATGTCCCCAGGGGTGCAGCCCTGCTCGGCTCTCTCCTGGGCCAGTGACAAATGCCCTGTCCTGCCCTAACTCTGGTCCCTGACTTGGGGCAGGGGATGTCCCTGAACTGTCACAGGAGTGTCCCTCAGGTGCCCCGGCCTTGGAGGCTCCATCGGGGTTGGTGCCAGGGTCACAGCCCTGGGAGTAGGACAGGACCCCCCCCAGGGGATGGGACCCCCCAGGTGATCCTCTCCATGGGAGAGGTGGCCAAGGCCTGGGACCGCTGGGGTTCATCCTCCCTGAGGGTCAGGAACCGGGGACAGCCAGGTCTGAATGCTGGGGACACGGACACACACAGGCCACCGGTGCAGTGAGTGTGGTGGCCTCAAGCATGGCAGGGCAGGTGATCCCAGCCAGCGCTGGATCTGGGCAGTGGCCACAGGCAGATGAGGAGGCTCTGAACCGGCCTGACTTCAGGGATTTCAGAAAAATTCTGAATTATTTTTCCCTCTTTAGTTTTCCCTCCTTTATTTCTCTTCCCCTCTTTTTTATTTCCTCCTCTTCCCCCCTTTCCTTTTTTCCTCTCTCCCTTTTTTTCTTCTTCCCTCCTTTTTTCCTCTTCCCTTTTTTTATTTCCTCTTTCCTCATTTTTTGCCCGCTTTTTCATTTTTGACATTCCTGAGAGGAGCTGACAGGTCCAGACCCATCTGGACATCAGGGAAAACAAATGGGCGGGAGGGAGAGGCCGTGCTCAGGCTGCGTTGTCAGATCCATATTGGCATGTGGCCCATCCCTCAGCAGCCCCTCAGCCCCGGGGACAGGAGCGCCGGCACGGAGGAGAGCAGGGAGGGAGAGGAGGGGGGAGGACAGGGACAGGGTCCCCGGGGACATCCCTGTATGGGGCTGAGCTGCCACGGGGAGGGCAGGATCTGTCCCCTGGGAGCAGAGCCTTGTGCTGGGGGGCTCCAGGACGCTCCCCTGGCTCCCAACCGTGGCAGTGCCACCGCACCACAGCAGCTCCCATCCATCCCACATCCCACAGTGGGTCCTGCCCGGGACTTCCCTGGCTGGAGAGGCTGGAAGTGAGACCATTTCTGCAGTGGTGGGGATGTGGCAGCACTGCCCTGCCCCCAGAGATGGTGGCACTGGGGTGGCCGTGTCAGGATGCAGCTGGGGACCCGCAGGAGGTGCCAGCAGGGCTGACCCCAGGTGCCAGAACAAGAGGGGGGTGACAGTCCTGATGACTCCTCACGGCATGGAGAGGAGCCAGGGATGCCACCAAGCTGCCCTTGGTGGCATAAATGGAAAGGGAGCAGGAGGAGGGAGGATCTGTGGGGGTGCAGGGGTGTCCCATCAGTGTTTGTCCAGATTTTCCATCCCTGGGAGTGCTCAGGGCCAGGCTGGATGGAGCTCTGAGCAACCTGGCCCAGTGGAAGTTGTCCTTGCCCATGACAGGGGCATTTAACAGGGGCTTTAAGGTCTCTTCCAGCCTAAATCCTTCTGGGATTCTGTGATTTTCAGCCCAGGAGTGAGGAGGAGGATGGGGGATGGCTACTGAGCATCCAACCTTCCTGGGAACAGGGTGCTCCGTCCTGGGGCTCCTCTCTCACTCACCGGGGGACAAACCCTCCCCTCTCGGGGCAGAGGGACCACTGGGGCCATTGGGGACAAACACAGGAGGAGTCACAAGAACCATGGGGGTTTAAAGTCCTTCTCTGGCTTTAAGTGACCCCTCCTGGGGGTCGCCCATGGCCGCATAGGCTCGGTGTCCCCAAGGTGGGCACAGCCCTGCACCCAAGACCCTCCGAGGAGCCCTGTCCTCCCGCCACTCCTTGGCAGAGCTCCAGCTCCCCTCTCCTGATCCCCTCATTAGCTGCAACACGGAAAGTGTTTTGAAACCTCTGCAGAGGGGTCTGTGTCCCCCCTCCCCTCCCCTGCCTCGGCCACTTTTCCCGTCACGCTCATTAGAGCCCTGAGTATCAATCAGGGGGAGATGAAAGCCAGCTGGGGATACATTACAACACCTTGGGAAGGGATGAAAGCGCCTCTTTAGTCCTAACAAACCTCTCCAAGCCCGATTGCATATGGATGTGAGCCTGGCGCTCTCGCTGCCTTTCATCTCAGTTTTTGCCTTTTGGGCCCTTTGGCTTCTGCGACCCAGTGACACCACGAGTGTGACCAGCACCGTGGCCTGGGGACCCTGGCATGGGTGGCACAGCCTGCTGGACACACCAGAAAGATTGCCAGGAGGTTTTAGAGGTATCATTTTGCCCATTTGTGCCCTCTGATATCTGAGGGCTGAGAGGATGACCCCAAACATCCCCAGCAGGAGTTTCCATGGACACCTCTGGGTGCACATCAGTCCCAGCTCTGGGATGGTTCCCACCGAGGGAGGGGGGCAGGATCAGTCCCTCCCTGTGCTGCCTTGCGATGGATTTTAAATTTAGAAATTGTTCAGATTTGTACTTTGGAAAAAAAAAATCCATGGGGCATTAAATATTTACAGAAAATCAGCAGCTGCGTAAATAATAGAAAAATCCAATATTCGGCGAGTGGAGCGGTTTTCAATAAATTTGAAAATTTTATGATATTGTTATTATTATTTATTGCCTATTTTATTTGCCGGTGTCTCTCCTCGCAGGCCTCATGGATCTGGGTGTTTGACCAGCTCGTGCCAGGCCAGGGGTCAGACTCCTCCTGCCTGGAGCTCTGCCCTGAGCCCGTCCCGCTCACTGCACAGATGGGATGAGCCCAGAGCAGCAGCCGGGGACTGGGCCCCTCTGCCGCTCCCTGCCCTGGTGATGCCCACCCTGGCACGGCCCCACGGTGTCACCAGGGGTCCCACAGGGCCACGGGAGCCCCGTGGGAGCAGAGGGCTGTGGAGGGTGACGGCGACGTAGCACCTCCTCTAATGGGATCCTCTCCACAAGTAATTAAGCTCCGGCTAATGCTAACCGTAATGTGATGTATGTATGCCTTTAACTAATCATTTATTAGCCTCGTTGATGGTTTGTCAATATTAATTCATTTATTTAAACAACTCCGAGCTGTAATGAAGATGTTTGCTTTAAGGGGGAAAAAAAAAAGAGATGGAGCTGCCAGGAGATTTTTTTGTTGACTCGATGTGTGTCGCCCTGCCCCGGCTGACGGGGCTCCCGGGACGACGAGCTGCTGCCGCTGCTCAGCCCGGGGCTGGGGGCCTGTCCTGGCGTGGGTAGGGGGCTGTCACTGCTGGAACCGGGAACCAGGGGGAGCCCTGGGAGCTCCGGGCTCCCCACACCAGCCAGGGCAGCAGGATCCAGCCCCCGGGGCGATGGGAGCGTCCTGGGGGATGTGGGGCTCCAGCACAGCCCCGGCTGTGCCAGCTCATACTGGAGCAGCCAAGCAGCTCCACCAGAGAGACTCTGGAAGAATTTCCCTTGGTTTGACCTTAAAATGTTCGAGCTGTGCCTCAAAGCCTGAAATCAAACCCAAACGTGCTGCCTGACCCAGAACTATCGGTTTTTGCTTGACTTTCAATTTGTTAATGATTTCGGACCAGTTTTCATTTCAAATCAAAGTACTTCTATCTATTTTCTTTGGAGCTGGGGAGTGGGAAACTGTCGATAAACTGAAAAAAAAAGTACTTTTGGTCCTGTTTGATAAGCTCAGGTTGGATCAGATTTGGTCCTTGTTTTGTGCTCTCTGGGAGTTGCAGCAGGTGGGATGCAGGGAATGTCGTGGGAAGCATCCCGGGGCAGAGGGGCCCTGCCCTGGCTCTGAGCAGATCCTGAAATGACGTTGGATCAGCTGCCTCCAGCTCTCCTTGGCAGCTTCTTAATATCAACTAGATCACCGTATTAAAGTTAACTTTCTCTTAAGCAGGCTTAATTAGCGTCCTTCAGACAAACATAAATTAAACCTGGGTTGCTCAGGAGGATGCAGAGTTTCCCCTTGATCGATCTCCAATCCTGGCTGGAGACAAACTCCTTAGAAAGCCGGGGCTGCTGCATCCCTAAGGCTGCACCCAGGAGCTGAGAGCCGGCAGCTCCTCACGTCCTGCCCCAGGCTGTGCGCACAGAGGCCTGGCTCTGGATGTCACCACTGCCATGTGGGACCGTGTGTGACCATGAGTGACCATGAGCGACCATGAGTGACCATGTGTGACCACTCACTGACATGCAGGACAATGTATGGCTGTGCACAAGCACACCTGAGCATTTCCCACCATTCCTCATTGTCCATGAGCACACACAACCACACACAACCCAATATTCGCCTGTCTGACCACTCACCATTGTGTGTGACCTTGTACAGCCATGGATGACCACGCACAGCCATTCACCACCACACACAACCACACACAACCATGGCTGACCATGTACAACCATGGATGACCACACATGACCACTCACCACCATGGCTGACCATGTGCAACCATGGATGACCACACACAACCATGGCTGACCACTCACCACCATGGTTGACCATGTACAACCATGGATGACCACACATGACCACTCACCACCATGGCTGACCATGTGCAACCGTGGATGACCACACACAACCATTCACCACAATCTATGACCATGCACAGCCACTCACAACATCTGTGACCACACACGACAACACATGTCCACACACAACCCTATATTAGCATGAATACCACACATGACCACTCACCACCACGGATGACCATGTTCAACCATGAATGACCATGCATGACCATTCCCACCATCCATGACCACACACAACCACTCACCACCATCCATGACCATGTGCAGCCATGTACGACCATTCCTCACCATCCATGACTACACCAATCCCACACACAACATTGTACAACCAAATATGACCTTGAACAACCATTGTTGTATGAGCACACACAACCACTCGCCGCCATTGCTGACCATGTACAACCACGGATGATCACGCGTGACCATTCACTACCATCCATGACCACACAAAACCACACATGATCACGGACATCTCTGTATTCCCATGCACAACTCTGTATGACCACACACAACTGCTTGCCACCATCCATGAGAGTGCACAACCACTCAGACCCATCTGTGACCATGCACAACCACATGTGACCACACGTGACCACACTCAACCCTCTATTACCATGTATGGGGCCACTCACCATCATGTATGACCATGAGCAACCATGGATGATCACACACGACCACTCACCACCATCCATGGCCACACACAACCACACACAACCACGCATGACCATGTACAACCAAATATTACCACACACAGTTGTGTATGACCACACGTGACCACTCACTGCCATCCATGGCCACACACAGCCACAGATGACCACAGACAACCCTGTATCATTGTGCCCAACTATGCATGACCACACATGACCACTCGCCACATGGCTGACCATGCACGACCACAGATGACCACACATGACCACACATGACCACCCATGATCACTCACCACCATCCCTGACCAGGCACAATCGTGGATGACCATGTATGACCGTGTGTGGGTATGAAATGTCCTCCCCACCACAGATGCAGCCCCAGCTACTCCTGCAGCCCCCAGGTGCAGGGCTGGTGTCTTGCATGGCCATGGATAGTTTGTCTCCCATGAAAATGTTCCTTGTTCCTGACCACCCTTGCAGTGTCTGCATCATCTTGCTGTTGCAGGGGATATTTCCATGGAGAAGGACCTTCTCCCGCATGGTTTCTCCTGCTGCCTGCTCTTTTCCTTTGGTGCCCTTCATTCAGTCCAAGAAAGACCAGAAAGCAGGCTCCTTCTCCAGGGAAAAAAAGGGAAAAGAAAGATGGAGATTTGATAGGAGGTCAAAGGAACCTGGGAGTGAAAATCACCGTGTTTTGGGAAACTGCTGAAAGGCTTCCAGCGCAGTAGGAAGCTGCACAGATTCCTCAGGAAACAGGGGTGGAAGAAACCTGCTCAAAGAAATTCAGCTCAAATTGTTGGTGGCATTTGCCTGTGTTGATAAAAGCAACAATTAGAGCTACATGAGACGTCAGTGGCCTTCAGTCTGGAATCCTGTAGGAAAAGGGGTGACGATACTTCACTTTGGAAGCAGGGAAACTGAGGCACGGAGGGTTTGACAGCCTTTTTAGGGTGCCACACCCATCTCACCCCAAAGTCCTCATGCAGTGGGCCCAGAGCCTTGAAAATTCCCCAGACCAGAGTGGGGTTTTCCCTTGGGAGTCACCCAGCTCTGTGCACAGAGCAGCTCTGGATGGCTCAGCACCCCCAGGGAAACAGCTGGGGGGAGGCGGCGGGGGGATAAAGGACCCGGGGGGGGGACACGGGGGCTGGGTGCCCCCAGGGTGAAGGCGCACAGGGAGCCAGGGACCCCACCCCAGGCCCCGGGATGAGCAGAGGGATGGAGCGGGCAGGGGGAGCGTGGGGCGGCCGGAGCGGGGGGGCTGCCCGGCCTGACACCGGGTCACGGAGCCGGGAGCAGGGCGAGGTGCCGAAGGGATCAATAGCAATTCTAATATCATACGAGTCAATTCTGACCTGTCATGGGCAGCGCGGCAGGCTGACTCCAGAGCTGCAGGACCTGATAAATGGGCTCTCAAAACCATATTTATAGCAAGAAAAAGCTCATAAAATGGAAACAGGGGCAGGGCGAGGGAGGAGGAGGCTGCAGCGTGGCCGCGCTCCGGCCATTATCTTAGCTGCGGGAAGGGGAAAGGGATGTGGGAAGCTGCCTGCCCTGGGGGGCTGTTTAGGGGCTGGGATTTGGTGCTGGAGGGGTTGTGGGGTGGAGACTCTGCCCATGGGGCAGGGGAGCACCAAAATGATGGTCTGGGTGGGGGACAGGCGTGAGCATGGAGGGACACGTTGCTGGGGGGGAGTGTTGGGTTCTTCACCCCAGCAAACTCCTGACCCCAGTCCTTTACAAACCCCATTCAGCCACACACCCCAGGGACAGGGCTGTGGGAGAGCTCTGGGGCCACCTCAAACCCCTCTGCAGCCTCCTGACTGATTTCTGGGGGACACACGTGAGGAGGGCGCTGTCCTCCCGCATCCCTCCCCAGGCAAAACAAGACCTGCAGCTGCTCGTGCCTGCTCCCCTCTGCTCCCCTCTGCTCCCCTCTGCTCCCATCCTGTCCCTCCTGCTTCCCTACCCTGAAGAGCCAATCCTGCCTGATGTTTCCAGGAGTAGCAGTTTTCCTGCAGGCCTTGATGAGGAAAGAGAAAAATTGTGGAAAAACGAAGGCAGACAGGTAGGAGTGTGCTGGGGCATCAGCTCACCCGTGCCCCAAAGAGATTTGTCCCCTCTCCTCTGTCCCAGCCAGCAGGACAGCCAGGGGTCACTCCTCATGCCAGGAGAGGCGTGAAGGGCCACGGTGCCCGTGTGGTTCCCCTGCCTTGATTTGCTCCTTCACCCCTCTCCTGCCTCCTTATCCTCCTCCCTATGGATCAGACCCCACACAGTGCTGTGCTGTTCCCCTTCTCCACCTTTTTGGCCATTTTTCCCCCTGTAAATCCTCCCCAGATATTGCTCCCAGTTAAGCAGGGAGATTTGTTGCCCTCAGAGGCCCCTCCCAGGAGGTGGGCAGGGGGAGCAGGGGGAGGTGAGCTCCTCTCCATCCTCTCTGTGCATTCCCAGCTCCTGTGGATGCCTGTGGGCACTCAAGGAAAACCAAACCATCCAGACACGGTGTCTCATGATTTATTCCATATCCTCATGTGGATTTAACCAGGCTGGCTGGAGCCCACCTGTGTTACAGGTGTGATGAGTTTGCTTGGCTCAGCTTGGGTCCTCTGAAGGGGGGGTCTGTGAAGAAGGGCTTGGGAGGAGGAGGAGGAGGAGGAGAAGGTGCTGAGGGAGGGTGTGACATGAATGGGGGCTGGATTTGACATCCAAGGCACTCCCATTGGTGAGACTGATCCTCTGTGTTCTCCATTTTTGGCATTTTTGGGATGCTCCACACTGGCACGAGGATGGATCTGCCAGGAATTTGGGATCTGTTATTCTGCTTTCATCTAGAGCAATAGAAGGGACAGGAAAACTCCCACCTCCAGATTTCCCATCCAAAGTTATTTTCATCCCCTTGGAGCTTCTCTCCTGCTCCCCTGTGCAGCAAATACAAAGTTCTGATCACACCTGGATCAATGCACCCTGAGCCAATCATCCTGAGAGGAACCTCCTGGAAACCCAACTCTGTTCCCTGCTGCTCCTTCCTCCTTCCCCTCCTCACCCTCCTCCTCCCAGCAGCCTCACATTCTCCTCCTGCTCCCTCCTGCACCCTGGGCAGCAGCCTGGGGTGGCTTTGTCCCCTTATCACCCCCCCTGATTGTGTGACAGAGCAGTGGCTGCCTGTGCTGCTGTTACACGGCCGTGGTCTGCCAGATCTCAGCTCCAGCTGCGACTGCAGGGGGACTGCGGGGTGAGGAGGGGATGCACCCCCACACTGGTGCCATATCCCAAAATCCCAGACAAGCCCCAGTGTCCAGCCTGGCCTTGGGCACTGCCAGGGATCCAGGGGCAGCCACAGCTGCTCTGGGCACCCTGTGCCAGGGCCTGCCCACCCTCACACCCAACAATTCCTTCCCAATCTCCCATCCAGCCCTGCCCTCTGGCAGTGGAAGCCATTCCCTGTGTCCTGTCCCTCCAGCCCTTGTCCCCAGTCCCTCTCCAGCTCTCCTGGAGCCCCTTCAGGCCCTGCAAGGGGCTCTGAGCTCTCCCTGGAGCCTTCTCTTCTCCAGGTGAACACCCCCAGCTCTCCCAGCCTGTCCCCAGGGCAGAGGGGCTCCAGCCCTTGGAGCAGCTCTGTGCTCTCCTCTGCACTGGCTCCAGCAGCTCCACGTCCTGCTGCTGTTGTTCCCCAGGGCTGGGGCAGCTCTGCAGGTGGGGTCTCACCTGAGCGGGGCAGAGGGGCAGAATCCCCCCCTCCCCTGCTGCCCACGCTGGGGGCTCAGCCCAGCACAGGGGGGTTCTGGGGTCAGTGCCCATGGCCGGGGCAGGCTGAGCCTCTCACCCACCAACACCCCCAAGTCCTGCTCCCCAGGGCTGTCAGTGGTTTGGGAATCCTGGGAGCTGCTCCCCTGCTCTGTGTCTGGGTTCCTCTCACGGCTCAGGAGGACAAGGGACTTCCCTTCCTTCCCACCTGCGCTGGGACACGGTTGGACTCTGCTGTGCCGGGATAAAATCCCAGCGGGAATATTCCCGGGGAATTCCCTTTGCGGGGGCAGCGCGGGAAGCTCACAATCACCTGCGACTGCTCCAGGCAGATTTCACAGGAACCAGCGGCTGACACCGAACGGATCGAGTCCAGAATGAAGGAAATCACCCCAAAACCAGGGGGATTTCTGGCTGAGGAGGGACTGACCCGCTGCTGCCGCTGCGCTCCCGCTCCCGGCCAGGAGGGCTGGGAGCTCACGTGGGCAGCGGCAGCCGTGAGGAAGGAATCAACCCTTTTTCTCGGGTTTTGAATCATGTATTCTCACAAAATGTGAAGCTTTCTGCTTCAAAAAGAACAGGAGAAAAGAAAGATCTGTGTGTTGGAACAGACAATCCTGGTCCTGTCTTCCTCCCGTTTTCCCAAGAAAATCCACTAATTTATTTATGAATTAGGCTCAGAAAAACCTTTGAGCGTCTGGGGGATTTTTTTTGTGTTAAAAAATGAAATGTTTCCCAAAAAAGTTTTAGATGTGGATTTTAATTTTTCAAATAAATATCTATGGAAAAAACAATGTCTTTGAAGCCCCAAACTCACCGTGTGGGGGAGTTTATCTGGCAGGCTGGTTGCAGGGATCTCGGTGAGAGTGAGACCTTTTTCCCAAGCTCCCTGCTGGCAACAGGCAGGAAAAGGGATTTCCAAAAGCCTTTTGGAATGGAGCAAGGTGGGGAGCAGGATACAGTGCTGGATGTAAGCATTTGGTCCTGCTCAGGGTGTTTATTGCACTGCAAACCCTTCTCTGTTCCCTGGGCGGGGAAGACAAAATCACAAAATCATGGAATTGTTAAGGCTGGAAAAGACCTCCAGAATCATTGAGTCCAACCATCAACCCAGCATCGTTTCTGCACTGAACCACATCCTCAAGTGCCACATCCACGTGGCTTTTGAACACTTCCAGGGATGGTCACTCCACCACTGCTCTGGGCAACCTCTGCCAGTGCCTAACCACATTTTCAGTGAATAAATTTTTCGTATCCAATCTGAATTTCTCCTGGTGGAAGGATTTTCCAGGTGCTCAATTGCCACAGACGCTTTTGCAGAGGGAGTTCTGGAACTCTGTTTTTTCCCCTCTGGTGAGGATATCAGGAAAGCATCTGAGCAAAAGTTGGGCCATTGGGACTTGGTTTCCCTCTTTCCTCTTGGTGGGCACCTTGAGAACCTGGAAGAGGCTGCCTGGCTGGGTGGGGTATGGAGGATTTCCACCCCTCTGCTGTTGGGGTGCAGCAAGAACAAGAGCCTCACAGGAATCAGGGATCCGAGGCCACCAAGAGCTGCCAACGTGCAGGGACCATATCCAGCCATGTTCTGCCTTCCCTTCTCCACACGGCCACCATTGAAGTGACCCAAAAGCTCCCAACAACCCTGCCCTGTTCCCATCTTCATGCTCCCATCTTCCTTGTGTCCCAAACTCATCCAGCCCCAACTTCATCCTGCCCCATGGGCCTTCCTGATGGCAGGAAGGGTATTTTTGGATGGCACAGAAAGAAGGCAGGAAATACCAGTTTGGAGCTGGTGTCTGGAGAGCCACCTCTGTGGCAGGAGGTGAACTCATGACCAGCATCTGCTGGTCCTGACTGGAGCAGAGCAGGGTGACCCCTACTGTGACCCCTATTGCTGTGCTCATGGGCATTTTTGGGCATTCATG
Source organism: Prinia subflava (assembly GCF_021018805.1). Classification (NCBI taxonomy): domain Eukaryota; kingdom Metazoa; phylum Chordata; class Aves; order Passeriformes; family Cisticolidae; genus Prinia; species Prinia subflava. The sequence goes on from NC_086254.1 coordinate 12,538,639, forward strand.
TGGTGGTGGGCAGCGCTGACCCTGTGTCCACCACCAGCTGCACCATCTCCTGCCCAAAGGGTCTCCAGCAGCATCAGCTGCCACCACACCAAGGACTGAGCACCCCAGCTCAGCTCCTGCCCCCAGGGATGGACACAAGGCAGACAACAGCCAGGAGAAAAGAGTTCTCTGCAGTGCTGAGAAGTTGAGCCCAAGCTCCTGAGATGTGCTCCCACACCTGGCTGGGTCACATTCCCTTGCTCCTGGAGACAGACATGTCCCAGAGGTTCAGCTCTGTCCCTTGTGCTCCTTGGCCACCTGGGAGAGCTCCTTGGCCACCTGGGACAGCCACTCCTTGGCACAGACCCATGCTCCAGCCTGGCCTGTTGGACATAACCCAACCACCGCCATCCCAGGCCCACCTCCTCCCCCAGGCCCATTTCCCAGGCCTCCATCTCCTCCACCACCCATTCCTGGGCCAACGCACCTCTGGAAAAACAGCCCGGCTGTGCGGAGAACCCAAGCGTGGCAAACAATGCCGAGGCTGGGAGAGGACACCTCCCCACCCATCTCCTCTGCCAGGCCTTATCTCGGAGGGAAGGCGCATCCGGGGGGAACGAGGAAGAGCTGAAGGGGACATCTGGCTGCTCGAACCCTTGGCCCCCATCTCCATGTAGCCGGTGAAGATCCTGGCGTCCTCTTGACGGAAGCTAGGCTGCATCCCCGGCCTTCCTATCTCCTTGCAGAGCATGGCAGTTCCTGAATTGCCTGCCCGTGGCGGGCCCTAATGGCCCAGAGCTGATGTTTTATTGTCGGGTTTAAAAGTGTAATTAGTTCAAGTGTAAACAAAAAAACCTTGCTTAATTAAGAATTTTTAAACAGGGCACAGAGAGATTCCGGAAACATTAATGAACCCCAGGCAAGCACCATAAAATTGATCGAGGGAAGAGAGACGGCGAGGGCCGGGGGAGGGCTGGGGTGGGATGAGTGAGTGAGGAGAGGGTTCCACCGCGGGAATCGCCTCAGTTTACTTTGGCCGCTTTAATGCCGGAGTGCATTTGGAGCTGCGTTTATGGCGATGGGTCTCCATAGAAATGCCTAATGATTTTTTATGCATTAATGGGAGCGATGGACAGCGGCAGTGCATTGTTTAAGGAGATGGAGAGGATCCTTTTAAGGCTGACGTGTTATAGATCAAGAGTGACGAGGCAGGCCTGGCCATGAGGTTCCCTCCACCATGGCCTGGTGGGCCCACACCTGAACAAGGAGCAAATGTCAGGCTGGGCCTCTAAGCGTCCATAAAAACAACAAGGAAATTCCAAATGCTGTTTTCCCACCACCCCATCCCTCTTTTCAAAGCTCTTTTTGGTTGGTGCTAAGACAAGTTAAGTACATCTGCCTTTCACATCCATGGGAAGAGGGTCTGACCTTTGACATGCAGGCACTTCCAGGTGTGTCTCCAGGCTGGCACGTCCTGTGTAGGTTGAAACACCTGAGCAGGAGAAGATGCCTGGAAGAGCCTTCTTCTTCCTGTTGACTGGGAGGCAGCCACAGGCTCTGCTGGGCTCTGCCCAAGGCCAGCTGGCCTCTCCCTGGACGGTTGGGTTGTGTGGTGGGAGGTGCTGGTGAAGGTCCTTTGAAGACTTTCTGTGCATGGGTGTCCCATTGAAGATAGTGGGTGATAGAACTGGAAGCAGCCAAAGTAAAATGAAAGAGGAAGAAAAGTGACCTTCAGGCTTGGGAAAGGTCATCCCTGTTCTTCCACAAGCAGGGATGAAGAGCCTTTTGCCCATGGAAGGAGCCCTGCTGCCTCTGCCTTGGGCTGAGAGCCCAGCTCTGCTCCCAGGGAAGAGCAGCCCCTGCTGTGGGCAGCTGAGGGACTTTGAAGGTCAAGACATGCCTTGGCTTTTCCCTTCCTGGCCCAGCATAAAGCCCCAAGGGTGTCTTGCCCAGTGCTTTGGAGTAGCCAAGTCCTGGAGAAGTTCAGAAATTTTCTTCTTGTCAAAGCTCCCTTTGGAGATCTCCATACCACACACAGTATCTCTTGGAGTTCTGCAGGAATGTCCACCTTGTTCTCCCCAGTCATGTTCAGGGCCACCAAAGGCCACCAAAATCCTCAGAGAGAAGCTGGCTGCTGCCCAGGAGCCCATCTTCAGCCTGGCTTGGTTTCTCCTATCCTCCCTTATGTGAGATGGAGAAGAAACCAGCCATTGTCCTGTCCTTCTGGATTTGCTGCTCTGTCTTGTCCCTTCTGGAGCACATGAACTCACTGCCTTCTACTTTTCCTCTAAGGCCATGTCTTCCAAACCTCCTATTCCTGTTCATTCCCTTCATGGTTCTGCAGCTTGTCCACATTTCCCTTGTAAATCTGTGCCCCACCCAGGGAGAGAGCTCTGGTGGGGCCCTCAGTGAAGGTGACTTGAAGGAGGGGGTGGCTGCCAGCTCTGGTCCCTCACCTGGCCTCTGTGCACTCCCCAACCTGCTCAGGGCTTCTCCCAAGAAATCAGGGCACTGTGGGCTCCCTTGAGCACTCAAAGCTTCTCAAGGGACTGGAATGACACTAGGGCCACCAGGTGACACATCTGTCCTCACTGAGACCCCGTCCTGTGAGCTGTCAGCTCCACAGCAGGGTTGGGCAGAGAGACAACGAGCAATGAGAGAAAAAACAAGTCATGGAATCATAAAATCCCAGCCTGGTTTGGGTTGGAAGGGGCCTTGAAGATCATCTCGTTCCACCCCTTCCTCGGGCTGGGCTGCCACTCTCTAGACCAGCCTCAGTGGATGAGCTGTGCTCAAACTCACCCTTCCAGCAGCTCCTAGAGGCGTTATCTAGAGCTAGGAGAACGAGCTTTGGGGAGTTTAAACCATCTCCAGTGGCAGATACAGCCCACAGGATAGGCTGTACTGCCAAGGGAGGGACACGGAGGGAGGTGCAGTTGCACCCTGAGCTGCTGGGAGGGACCCCAGGCCAGCAGGTTGTTCCCGGGGTTGTTCGGGTGCCCCGAGGGTACTTGTGGAGCACTCAGTGCCCGTGCCTCTCCCGGTGATGGTGGCAAGGAGGGACAGCTGGCAGCGCTGGCCCTGGGCACTTTGCTGTGCTGAGGGTGCCCCACAGGGCACAGAGCCCACGCCCTGCTCCCCAGAGAGGCTGTGGGTACCCACGGAGAGTCCCTGCCCCGCCGTCACCTCTCCTGTCCAGCCGCACCCAAGGGTGGAACCGCTCCCACCGCAGCGCTCCCGTGGGGCGCTCCGAGGGCTCCCCGTCCCCTCTGCCTCTTCCTTCATTATTTCCCCGCTCCTCCCACCCTCTCCCTGCCTCTCCTCCTTTCCCTGGCTTTTGTTCCTTCTCTCCTCTTCCCCTCCCTCCTCCCAGAAGCCTTCCCCCATCTCCAATCCCTGCTCCGGCTGCCCAGCCTGTGTCAATTAAGTATCGATCCCCTGTTCTCTATCAGTGGTCAGCTGAGCTAACCAGTCCTGCTCGCTGCTTTTCACCGGGATGAATAATAACAATAATAATAAAGGGGTAGGGGGGAGGCAGCTGCACTTCGTGCCTGCAGCCCTTCACCTCTCCCTACCCCGCGCACGCCCGCCCTCGCCCCCTCCACAGCTACAGGCAAAATCGATAGCTCGCGGAGTCAGGAATGGAATATTTTTATCCTCTAATTGGGAAATGTGCTTTGACAAAGCCCGAGGAGCAGGGAGGGGGCCGGCAGATACTGTACGGAGAGCCAGGGAAGGCGGCAGAGCCCGGCCAGAGCAGGGACGCCGGGGATTTTCTGCAGCAGCTGGGAGGAGGTGGCGCTGGTGGGAATTTTGGGTGGGTCCAGGGCACGGCTCTGCAGGACTGGGGCAATGCTGGACCCATGGAAGAGCCAGGCTTGACCTAGGAGATGTCAGTGAAAGGATGAAAAGAGGAGAAAAAAACCCATCTTCCCCCTCAATTCCCTGCCACTGCTTTGCTGTTGCAGCTGCAAGAAGGAAGGAAGGAAGGGTGTTCCCTGCTCCTGGCTGGCATCCCAGGACTCTACAGCCCCTGGCACTTGTGCCAGGCCAGGTGGGACAGCTGTGCCTGGGACACCACAGCGAGGTGCCCAGGAAGCCATCAGCCCTCCCTCCTTATCCCTGGGAGATCCTCACCCTGCCAGGCCCAAGGCAGCTCCTCCTGAGCTGGCTGCAGAGATGTGGGTTGGACTCAAGGATCTTCAATCTCTTTTCCAGCCTGCGTGATTCCGTGACACAGAAGGATTCTGTGCTTGCACAGGTGCCAATCCTTCCTCAGCCTCATGTGCAGCTCCAAGCTGGTCACACCTGGAAACACCTCCCTATGTCCAGCTCTGCCAGGGGAGATGGGCTGTCTTTGCCCATGGCAGGGGTTGGGATGTGATGATCATGAAGGTCCCTTCCAACCCAAACCACTCTGTAACTTTAAATTATCCTCTCCTTTCAGTCAAACCAGCTCTGGTAGGTTCTCAGGCACCACTGAAACCAGACAAGGTCATGGAGAAACACCAAGACACAAATCCCAGTCTCTGGAGGGATTTAAAGGAGATGTAGATTAGGGACATGGTTTAGTGGTGGGTTAATTGTTCATGATTTTGGAATCATAGAATCATGAAGGCTGGAAAACACCCCCTGGAGCTGCTGCCTGAATATTTGGGCTACATTGGGCACATTCTGGAGGTGGAGATTTGAGTCTTTTCTCTCAGGTAATAAGTGACAGGAAGAGAGGAAATGGCCTCAAGCTGCCCCAGAGGAGGTTTAGTTTGGATATTATTTCCATGAAGAAAAATTTCTTCATGGAGAAGAAATTCTGGGAAGCCAAGCTTCCCAGAGCAGTGGTATAGTCATCATCACTGGAAGTGCCAAAAAAAATGTGGGCATGTGGTGCCTGGGGACACGGTTTAGGGTGAACTTGGGGCTGGGTTAATGGTAGGACTTCATGAGTTTAGAGGGATTTTCCAACCTAATGACTCTGTCTGTGATCCCACTGAGTCCTGACTCTGCAGTCCAGCCCCACACCCTTCCTCAAGAGTTTGGAGTGAATATTTTTGTTGTCTCTGAATTGGTTTCCAGTCTCAAACTGGGAGCCTGTGGCACCCTGCTGGCTCCTCATGAGGTACCCAGGCAATGCCAGGGTGGCAGGGCTGAGGGGAATCCAGCTGGGAGTGTGCCAGGCTCTGGGGACCTCAGGCTTTCAATGGCTGCTGAGGCAGGAGCCTGGCTGCTCTCTTGGAGGAAAGCTGATGTGAAAATCAAAGCAGAGAGGAGCAGAAATGGAACCTGTGATGTGACAAGTCCTTCATCAGACAAACACCAGGAGCTGCGTTGACTTCAGCCGAAAGAAGTGGGTGAGGGAAAGCTCCGGAAGGAAATGCTATTTAAAAGCTGAAATTAAATACTTTGACCTGCCAATGCAGGATGTTTCAAATGGTACTTAATTTCCATGTGTAAGGTGCCTGTAATGCCCCTGAGTAAGTGAAGAAGTTACTCGGGTTTAATCTAATTGTGTCTTCCCCGGGTTTATTTCATGGGAGATGTTGACAAGCTGTAGCTTCAGGGGAAAAAAAAACTGAGGATGATTTTTTCTCATGACTCTGGGCCAGACCTGTGGAGGTTCCTGCTCCCACTGAGCCCTGTGTGTGGGCTGGTGGCCCTGGTTCTCAGTAGGAGGGTTGGACGTGGCTTGCCTGTCCCAAAGGATCCTGAAGGAAGCAGAGTGTGACCCAAAAATGTGGCCCACCTGCAGATTTTGGGATGTTAAAAGCCACTGAAATTCTGTGCTCAGCAATAAATGGCAGGTTGGAGGGGGACAGCAGAGCCCTCCAGTGCAGGCGCTGCTCTGAAGGGGCATTTCAGATGAACTCAGAGGATTTGGGTAAAGACCAAGACGATCCTAATGAGGATGAAACCCAAACCCAGCACAAAAAAAATCTCATCCAGCTCAGGGAGGAGCTTGTGAGCTTGGCTTCCCCAGAGTGGGAAGGAGATGGGGCTGGGCTGGCCCAGGACCCAGAGGGGTCACAGTGGCTGATGTGCGAGGAGGGGTGGTTGGACAGCCCAAATCTCCCCATGTCATTTACTTCAGCCTCAACCCACCATCTCCTTGAGGAGTCTGAAGTGATGTGGAGAAGCCTGAGGGGTTTTTACACCATGCAGTGCCTGTCTTTTTGATCTGGCTTTAGGTTTGCTTTCAAACCTTTTAAACATCTCATCCTCTCGCATCCAGCCCATGCTGTCGCCCTAAGAGCACTCTCTGGCTGCCCTTGGCTGGGTTATTTTTATTTTTAAGCACCTCTGCCTTGTTGTGACTGTGCTGGTGAAACCTTTGCACAGATGGAGGGGGACACCCAGCACGGAAACCACAACTCTGCTCTTTTCCAAACACTTCCAAGCATTTGCAGCCCTGAGGTTTTATTTGCTCCTGGCTGCCCTTCAGCAGCCCAGCAGTGCCCAGCGGGTGAGGTGCCAGTTTGCCCACCCAAAGAGAGGCAGGCTCGGGGCATGCCTGGGGCTAGGACTGAGCCAATCTTCTCAGGAATAGAGACAAATCTGCAGCTCTGCCCCCACAGCAGGGCAGGGAGTGATCGCAGTTGCCATAGCAGTGTCCTCTCCCTCCAGCCCTCCCTGCCAGCCTGGTTATTTTTGGCTATTGTTTTCCAAGCTGTTTTGAATGAAACCAAGAGTGAACTGGAGGGAGGAATGAAGTGAAGTTGGATTCTCCTGCTTTCTCCCCTTGTCAAGAGGTGCACAGGGGAAAGATGCTGGGCAAACTGAGGTGGTTGTGGGTCTGCTGCACCCTTTGGGACACAAGGAGGCTGAAGGCCAAGGGGAGGTGATGCAGCATCTCCATGGCTTGGTTGGGAGTCACAGAATCCTCAAAATCCTGAGTGGGAAGGGACCCACAAGGATCTCTGAGTCCCACTCCTGTCCCTGCACAAACACCCCAACAATCCCACCCTGAGCATCCCTGAGAGCGTTGTCCAAACGCTCCTGGAGCTGTGGCAGCCCTGGGGCTGGGACCATTCCCTGGGGAGCCTGGGCAGTGCCCCAGCACCCTCGGGGGGAAGAACCTTTCCCTGAGCTCCAGCCCAACCCTGCAGCCATCCCAGGAGAGAGCAGCGGTGTCCAGTGGGTGTCATCCCTGCCCATGGCAGGGGGCTGGAACCAGATGATCTTTAAGGTCCTGTCCAACCCAGACAAATCTGGGATTCCCTGATTCCATGAAAATCCATCTCCGCAGGTTCCCAGGCCAGAATTGCTGCCATGGGATCCCAGGCCAGGGGATGAGCAGACCTCAGGACAGACAGAGCTCAGGACAGACAGAGCTCAGGACAGACATGCACAGGCAGGACAGAACAAGGGCTTGAAGATAACCCCTCCATGGCAGAAGCCTCTTGCTGGGTGAAGGATCTTCCTCAACATTCCTATTTATCTTACAGGACCTGTTGTTTTTTCCATGTTCTCCAAAGCAGAGCCCTCCCTATGCAGCGTCCTGGGCCTGCAATAAGCTTGCTTCTCCTGGAGGACCTGGGACCAGGAAGGTCACCCAACCCTCATGGAGGATTTCCATGTGAGATTTGCAGGGATCGGTTCTAGGACCCATCCTGATCCACACAGGCTTAAATAATTCAGAAAAAAGAAAAGGCAGAAAATTCAGTGATAAATCTTGGTGGAAAGGCAGGAATTTTCATGGAAGTTGCCACAAAGAATGACTGGGAAAGTTTGCAGAAGGATCTAAGGATATGAGGAGGCTGGGCAATAAAATGGCAGATGAAATACAATGTTGATAAATGCAAAGACATGCACATGAGGAAAACAACCTGAACCACCTCTGTGGGCTCCAAATTGGCTGCTGCTGATGCTCGGGGAAGAGCTTCAGGAGTTAATGTGGGGAGTTCTCTAGAAATGTCATCTCAGTGCTCAGCTGCAGACAAAAAGGGAAATGGGAAGTTAGCAATGATTAGGAGAGGAGCAGAGGAGAAATCAGAACAGACCATTTTAGTCCTGGGTCAGCCCATACTCGATAACCCCTCTGCTCCTGCCCTGGGAGCTGAGCAAGGAGAGGCACCAAGGGTGGGGTTGGCTGGGACTCACATGCAGGGATATTTAGGGGCATTCCAGGAGCTCAGAGATTGAGATCAGCCTGGAGAAGAGGGGAGATGGTTATTTTCTTGTTTTCCTGAGAGAATGTGGAGGTTTCCAACTCTCTCTGAGGGCAGGCTCAGGACAAACCAGTAGGAATCCTTTTCTCTCTCTGTGCTTCCTTGTGTTTAGGAGCTCCCTGAATTTTGGAGGGGCTGGAATTACCCCTGAGGGCAGTTGCAGGAGGCCGGTGCAGTCTCGGTGCAGTAATTCATGAAGCTGAAATTAAGAAGCGGTTCAGAGTGACAAGGGTCACCTTATTTGTCACCAGCTTCCCTCTGGCCTCAGTCCCAGGGGACAGGGTGGGTCCCAAAGCTCTCCCCGAGTTCAGGGCAGGGAGGAGCAAACCTGTGGGACAGGAGGAGGGAGGCAGAAGGAAATGAGCTGGGCTCCTGGAAGGGCAGCAATGCTCTGGCCTGATCCTGGTGCTGGGCTGTGAGAGAGGGCTGGGTTTGGTCTGTGCTGCCTGAATCAAGCTCCAGACCAGGAGACCTGGTCCTTCTTTCCCTGTCCCCTTTCTGATGCTGAAATCAGCTGTGGCAATCCCCGTTTCTCTCCTCACCACGCAGGAGCAGCGAGGGCCCCTTGCAGCCCGAACTGGAGAGCTCCTTGTGGGAGCCCCCGGGCAGGGGCTGAGGCCATCCCTCCTTCCCAGGCACACAGAGCATCCTCCAGCTTCTCTCCTCACCTCACTTTACCATCTGTGTGGCAGAGAAAGCACCGGGTAGCAGGCAGAGGAGGGACACGGGGGGCTCCTGGGGAGAGGAGGGCTCTGGGCAGGGGGGCTCCACTGCCTCTCCCACCCTCAGCACTCCCATGAATGCCTCCACACCGCCTTGTCTGCCAGTGGCAAACAATAAAGCTCAAGGTGAGCATCACCTCTGCCCTATCTCTCAGATTTGCCTCTCTCCTGTCCATCCATCACTCGCCTGCTCTCCTGCAGCCGATTGCAGCCAACCTGCATCAGCTATTGATTTATTGACACAGGCAGGGCTGGAAGATTCAGGGAAGCAGCTCCCCACAGAAACGCTTTTCAGAAGTAGAGATTTGATTTTTTATTTATTCTTCTCTTCAATGTATGGATTTAACAAGCTCTAGGCAACAAAGAACTTACTCCTCCAGCACGCAGGCTCTCACACTCCCTCCATCTCCTTCCCTTCTCCGGCATAAAAGTCATTTTTAAGGGATTACTCTTTAAGGCCAGAATGCAGCCCTGTGGATGGAGGCAGCTCTCCAGGGCTCAGATGCTCCATAACCTCTGTGCTGACCTCTTTCACAGGGGTAAATGTCTCCCTGGCTCTCTGTGTTTGTTTTGGTGTCAGCCTGAGACCAAAATTCCCTGGGTTTTTTTCTGTATCCTGATGATGAACTTCCAGCCCAAACAGGTGCTGTGGGCCAGAGGCACCTGTGGGTGAATGGTGTGAAAAAACCCCACAATCAATACATGAAGTGATGTATTCATCGTGAATGAGAAAATATGTGTGAGAATATCCTAAAAATCCTGTTTGAGGAGGTTGCACACAGCTCCTGGGCTGGGCGCTTCCCCAGCAGGGCAGGGCACAGCTGGCAACATCTGCACCTCCCCCTTTCCCGTGGCTGCTGGCAGGTTCAACACTTGGTTTGGTTTTCTTTCCTAGGGATTCACTGGCCAGGAGTTTGGAGAGACCAAAACTAGGGGAAAAGGCCCTTTGAGCCTTGTTTTTCCCAGCTCCAAAGCACCGGTCTGTCACTCAGCCTTCAAAGCTCCGTCATCCTCCTGCTGCACCAGCTGGGATGTCCCTGCTCCTCCCAGGACATCCCAGCACATTCCCTGTCTCGTGTGTCCCTTCCATCACCTGGGCCCTTGGGGACAGTGGGGCTGCCCCAGAGCTCCAGGATGGTGTCATGGGTGGGTTGGAGGAGGAGGAGGAGGAGGAGGGGGAGGAGGAGGCCAATGCTGCCTCTCCAGAGTGATTCCCATGAGCAGCCCCGAGGTGAGGGGGCAGCAGAACCCGTGGGGTTGGGGAGAGGCTGCCTTGGCAAACTGGAAGTCAATTCCTGGGAGACCAGCAGGTTCTGAGACCTCACCTCAGCCACCCCTCATCCTTCACAGACCTGTTTCTTTCTGGTTCATATCTCTGGGTTTGTTCCAGCTGGGCTTTGGCTCATCAGAGCCATCCCCTCCACGGGCTCTCCAGGCAGGTGGAGCCTCATGAGCTCAGCTCTCAGGTGGCCCCACTGCCCCATCCCGACCCCAAAAATACGGCACCAGCCCCTCCCCAGCTCCCCCTGCCCTCACTCCAGGGGGATTTGTTGGGCCAGTCCTGTACAGACCTCTTGGTTTGAATAGTTAATGATGGGTGATTTCATTTGTGGCTGCATTAAACATCTGATTACTCTCCTGTGAAAGACTAATTTGCAGGCAATGGAGACAGATGCTTCCCAAACTATCAGCCAAAAGGCCTAATTCCTGCATAGCCAACTTTTTTAATTTGTTCCCTGGCCGATTTAAAAAAAATGTTTTTACACAATAGCAGGGGTCAAGGTGATGCAAATCCCGTCAGAGATACTTCAATGGCCTCTCTGCCCATGGGCTGCCAATACCTGGGGCTGCTGCTCTGGGAAGCAGCTCTGGTTCTCCAAGGGTGAGATTCCACAGAATTCCAGAATGCCAGAACTGGTTTGGAAGGGACCTCAAAACCCATCCAGTGCCACCCCTGCCATGGCAGGGACACCTTCCACTGTCCCAGGCTGCTCCAAGCCCTGTCCAGCCTGGCCTTGGGCACTGCCAGGGATCCAGGGGCAGCCACAGCTGCTCTGGGCACCCTGTGCCAGGGCCTGCCCACCCTCACACCCAACAATTCCTTCCCAATCTCCCATCCAGCCCTGCCCTCTGGCAGTTGAAGCCATTCCCTGTGTCCTGTCCCTCCAGCCCTTGTCCCCAGTCCCTCTCCAGCTCTCCTGGAGCCCCTTCAGGCCCTGCAAGGGGCTCTGAGCTCTCCCTGGAGCCTTCTCTTCTCCAGGTGAGCACCCCCAGCTCTCCCAGCCTGTCCCCAGGGCAGAGGGGCTCCAGCCCTTGGAGCAGCTCTGTGCTCTCCTCTGCACTGGCTCCAGCAGCTCCACGTCCTGCTGCTGTTGTTCCCCAGGGCTGGGGCAGCTCTGCAGGTGGGGTCTCACCTGAGCGGGGCAGAGGGGCAGAATCCCCCCCTCCCCTGCTGCCCACACTGGGGGCTCAGCCCAGCACAGGGGGGTTCTGGGGTCAGTGCCCATGGCCGGGGCAGCTTCTCATCCACAACTGTCCCAGGAGAAGCATAGAGGACAACTGCCCACCCTCAGGGATGTGTAGATGATATTCCGGAGCTCTTCTCCAAGCTCTCTTTGACTCCAAGGGCTTCCAGCCTGTCCCATTTCCAACCATCTCCTCCCCATCCTCCTCCCACCGCCCTGCTCCCTTTCCTCACTGCAGGAGGGACACATGGGGTTGGCCATGGTGGCCACCAGGAGCCCTTTGGGTCCTGGCCAGGGGCCTGCCCTGCAGGGGTGTCCCTGGAGGGGCTGTGGGAGCCACGGTGTGGCTGTGCCTGGCCAAGGTCACCCGCTGCCTGCAAGGACATTTGCAGCAGTGCCTGGCTCGTGCTCTCCCCCAGCTCCACACGAGCTGCATTGCTCGTAAGGGCTTAATGATTACCCTTAGATAACTTTATTGGCTGGGAATTATTGGCTGGCCCTGCTGCAGCGCCAGCTCCCTCCTCTCTGCGCAGCCGGGCACGAGCGAAACCCGCGGGGAGGCTGGGCCAGAAGAGCCCAGGGTCCCGGGGCCTGGGCAAGCCCCAAGGGCTGCTCAGGAGGATTTGTGGCTCAGGGAGTCTTTCTGTGCGTGGAAACAAAGCAGGGGATGTCCATCCTTGGCTAGGCTGGTTCCGTTCAGGTTTCTGACCACTTTTCTTCAGTGCTTGCCATTGCCAGAGCACTTTAAAGACGTGATCTAATTAATTCCTGGGAGCCCCGGGGGAAGGAGGCAGGTAGGGAGGTGGAGCCGGGATGCACACGGGCAGCTGGGAGCTGTGGTTTCACCTGTGGCCTGTGGGAGTGAGGAAAGACGGCTGAGGATCTTCTCCGCTGCTGGAGGTGTGATGGTCACACCTCACTGTCACTTGGTGCGAGGGGCAGAACCAGCTTGGGGAGGGGTTGAGCCCCGTTCCTGAGGCCGTGAGGGCAGGGGAGGTCCTGGTGGGGCGGCTGCGCTGCCTTGGGGTGCTGAGAGGGATCCCCGGCACGGCGGGAGAAGAGCCCATCGCCATGGAAACGGAACATCCTGTGGCGAGGCGCATCCTGCGGGGCGGGCTGGCGCTGCCCTCCTCCCGCTCCTTCTGCGAGACCTCGGCATTGATCCGGGAACGTGCTCTTCGCATGTATGATCCATGCAAACACCGTGTTCCTATTGATCAGCCTCCTCTGCTGCTCGGGGTCTGTGCTGGCAGCAGAAACAAAGGCCGGGGGAAGGCGGGGAGGAAATCAGCCAGCCCCACACGGACCCAGCAGCCTCGGCAGCATCCTCGGGCTCTCCCTGGAGCTGCCTCCTCAGCCTGCCCCGTTGCTCCCATCTGCCTTTGGTTTTCCCTTCCTTCATCCCTTCCCCATCTTCCCCCTCGTTCCTGCACGCCAAAAATGGGTCAAATCCCCCCTTTGTTCCGCTGGTGAGTTTTGGGGGGCTGTCTCCAAGAACCAAGGAGCCGACACGTCCCTGCCCCACTGCCAGGGATGTGGGGGGACACTCTGAGTGTGGTGGGGTCCCAAACTCACCTCCTTTGCCAGCCCAGCTCTGTGTAAGCCTTAATAATTACAGTGACGAGTCAATAACAATTAGGCCTAACAGCCACTCAGCAGAATTGACGCAAATTATTTTAATTTTATGTTTCTATCGATGAACTTTTCCAGGTTGGCACCTTCTCCCCCATTCCCAGCCCCCCACTCCTGGGCACACTCCCAGATTGGGGGATCACTGCTGGGGGCTCCACTGGCCTCTTCCCACAGACCCAGAGCTGTCTGCAGGAAAGGGTGTTTGTGCATGGGCAGCTTTCTTCTCTCAGGAGAAAAACCTCTGCTCTTCCAGGGAAGGTGGTTCCCAGTTGCTCCTGAGGCACAGCCGGAGGGGAGAGGATGGGTTCAGGCTTTGTTGCAGAGAGCTGAGTGCAGCCTCCTTCCTACAACACAATTTTTAGGCTATTTTACACACACATAGCAGGGATACATCACCTCAGCTTTGGCTGGTGTTGTGTCAGATTTTTTTCACGCCATTCTATACAACTGACCCACTTGATACATTTATATTATATAGAAATTATAATGAATCTAATCCAAATGATGCCTCAAAAGCAAAGCTTTTCGTGTCTAAAGCTGTCTGAAGTGGCTTCATATGGGAAATGCAGCCACAATCCCCTAGGTTCAGGCTCTGTGCTGGGGATTTGCAGCACCTCCAGCCCTCTCAGCAGGCAGAACCAAACCCTGCTGTGGCACCCCAAGCAGGAAAAAAGCACAGTTAATTTTTTGTCACGCTGGCTGATGGTCAGTGAATGATTCCTGGGAGTTTCTTCTTTCCTGTTTGCAGGACTGAGCCCTTCATTAATGGCACGGCCTGCTCCACATCCCCGGGGATGCTGCAGAGCTCCTCTGTCCGAGCAGTGACCCTCGAGCTGTGGTCACCAAGTCTCCCACCCGTCCCACGAGGGAGCCCTGCGGAGACTCATCCCTGCTCCTTTCCTCCTCCTGCCTCTCGGGGTTTTTTCCCGTCTCGGCGCTGGGAGCTGGCCCCGCTCGGCTGTAAATTGCCGGCATCCCGGCACTGCTGACCTGCATCTTTTCTCCTCTCCTGTCATTAGGGCGAGGCAGCCCATTCAGTGGGTGACAGGTGCTCAATTGCTCTTAAGTGGCTCCCAGATAATTGGGGAGGTCTTTAGCTACTTGTAACTTCCAATAATAAACAATAGAGAGAGGGGGAAATATCCACACGGAGCACTTAACTGATGGCCCCGTTGTCAAAACTGCATTAGGGCTCTTCTTCTTCCCGTGGGCCAGCCCCAGGCCATCGTCTGTGTGACACTGTGCCACCCTGACAAGTGAGAGCCACCTTCTCGCTGTCACCTGGCGCTGGTGGATGACAAGGGATGAGACCCCGGGTCCAGCCCCACCACTGCTGGCATTTGGGGGGGCTGTCTGGGGAGGTTTGGAGGTTTGTGAAGCCCTCTTGGGGGGCTTTGTTTGGGTGGAGGGGGTGCAGGTGCAAATCCCAGATGCAGAAGCCAAGTTTTACATCTCAGGCGTTGCTGCTGCAGCAAAAGCTGATCTCAGATCCCCCGTGGCCAGCAGGATTTCCACCTGGCTGAGCATGATCTGATCTGGCCCCATCCCTGGAAGTGTCCAAGGCCAGGTTGGACAGCCTGGCCCAGTGGAAGGTGTCCCTGCCTGTGGCAGGGGCTGGAATAAAAGGCTTTAAGGTCCCTTCCAAACCAAACAACTCCATGGCTGCATGATCTGTTCTTTAAACCAGGGGTTGCTTCTGCCCACTCTGAGCCAACTGCAGTCAGTCCCTTGCAGGGTCCCTCTGCTCTGAGTAAGGATCTTTCCATCCCAAAGGCAGCTGAGAAAGGGCCCTTCCCCAAAGCTCCTCCGTGGCTCTGCGAGGAGAACTCTCCTTGGAGCTTCCACCCCTCTGCTCGGGTGCTGCTGTTGGGGGAAGCCTCATCCCTGGCAGGGGAAAACACAGGAAGGTGGGATGGAGCCCTGCAAAACTGCTCAGCTCAGGTTTAAAAGTGCAATTCCCTCAAAAAGGAGCCCTTGAAACCACTTCTCTGTATCATGGGATGGGAAGGGAAGGGAAGGGAAGGGAAGGGAAGGGAAGGGAAGGGAAGGGAAGGGAAGGGAAGGGAAGGGAAGGGAAGGGAAGGGAAGGGAAGGGAAGGGAAGGGAAGGGAAGGGAAGGGAAGGGAAGGGAAGGGAAGGGAAGGGAAGGGAAGGGAAGGGAAGGGAAGGGAAGGGAAGGGAAGGGAAGGGAAGGGAAGGGAAGGGAAGGGAAGGGAAGGGAAGGGAAGGGAAGGGAAGGGAAGGGAAGGGAAGGGAAGGGAAGGGAAGGGAAGGGAAGGGAAGGGAAGCAGGGCTCATGGCAGCGTTAGCTGTCCATGCAGATGCAGAAATGTGATTTCCCCTTGCCCTGCTCTGGGTTAAGGGACAACTCAGAGACAGCTGGAAAGATGGGAGGAGGGTCCAGGCCCTCTGCTGGAGCTTTCCTTGGTTTCCCACTCAGCAGTTCCCCAGAGCTCTGCAGTGGCTGCCTTGGGAACACCACCCTGGTGTCAACATCTCCAGAAGAGCTTCCTCACAGAGTGAAGCCCCTGCTCCAGGCTGCCAAGCCCAGCTTCCTACAGGAGCCATTTGGGATTTGAGCAGACACCTCAGATAATGTCATGCTCTGCCAGGTGCCCTCAGTGTGTCCCTGTGTCCCTGTGCATGGGGTGCCTCCCCAGTGGTTCAGGTGTTGCTGGGGGGGTCTGGAGTCACCCCTTGCACACGGACCATCCTCCCCTTGTGCTTCTGTGCCTCCCCCAGGCAAGGCCAGGCTTGACTTTGGCCAACAACCAGGAAAATCCCTGTGGCTATGCGAAGGGTTGGGATCTCTTCATGTGCAGAAGGCCTGTGGGAAGAGTGATAAATCCCCCATTTTTGGCAAATATTGCTGTCCCCACTGCCAATGGCCCCCCAATAGTGGGGATCCTTGCCCATAAATTCTCCATTGATTCACCACGAGAAGGAAAGGGCCACAAATATTTTTCCTGATGAATAATTCAGGCAGCTCTAAGCCCTGCCTTGCGCGTTCATTACCCTCCACGAGGACCTGGGGGATATGGCTTGAAAGGCCCTATAAAAGGAAACTGGGGAAGATTTATTTTTAAGGATGGGCAAATCCCGATAACCCAGGGTGGGAGGGGTCGTGCCTGGTGCTGGTGCGGGGCCGCTCAGCCCTCGCTCCGTCCTCCCCCTCGCTGGGGCTTTGTTAAAAAAGGAAAGCACTTACGGAGCTGCCGGGGCTCAGGCCACTCTCCTTTCTTCCCCGCCGAAGCTTTCAGGGATGAAAGCACTCTAACGTGCTGGGAGCTGCGGAGGGGATAATGCTCCTCCTTCAGCCCTCTGCCTGCCTGCGAGGTGGCGGCAGGGTCACCGCAGGAGAGGATTCTCACTCCGGGCTGGGCTGTGGGTTGGTGTCTCAGGGAGCCCACGGGGTGCTGTGACCCACCCGGGGCCACCAGGAACTGGGGACCAAGACAGGGAACATGGACAGGCACGGGCAGCGTCTGCCCACCCTGCTTTGGGGCATCAGGCCCTGCGGGGGCAGGGGGACCGGGGTGCTGCCCTCTCTGTATGAGCCCTTTCACCACCCCAAACCCCTCCCAAGGGCAGCCACCACGCCTGAAAGTTTCATTTTTGAAGGGGCCTGACTGAAGCTGCATGGAAAGAGAGGCACTTTTCTTGGGAAATTGCCTTTTGTCTTGCAGGAAAGGTACAGGAGTTTTGCTGTTTTATTTTTAAAAAGGTGAACACAAAGGGAGGGTCAAGGTTTTGATGCGAGTTGGATGCTGCTGAGGTTTGGAGTCAGGTGTCAGCTCTGCCCCAGGGTCACTGCTCACCCGCTCTGCAGGTCACCCAGTCTGTCAGTACAGAATCATGGAGTGGTTTGGGGTGGAAGGGACACTAAATCCCATCCAGTGCCACCCCCTGCCATGGGCAGAGACACCTTCCACTGTCCCAGGCTGGCCTTGGACACTTCCAGGGATCCAGGGGCAGCCACAGCTGTTCTGGGCACCTTGTGCCAGGGCCTCCCCACCCTCACAGGGAAGAATTTCTCCCAATATTCCATCTATCCCTACTTTCTTTCAGTTTAAATCCATTGCCTGTCCATGAGGTGAGCTCCTTGGAACAGGTCCTGTCCCTGGGCATAACCCCCTGTTGGGATGCTCCTGTAACAGATAACTCCTTCTCCTGACTCCACACTTCCCTGCCCATCCAAAAAGGAGCTGCATCTCCAGGGCTGTGCCCGTGAACTTCCTGGAGACTTTTGCTGCCCTGACTGGCGCTTCCCTCTCTGCTATTCCTGCCAGTAAAACCTGCTCAGAGCCTGAGCCCTGGATCAGTGGTGGCAGGGTCCATCTCCCACCCCCTGAGCAGGACGAGGGCGAGGTGGCCACAGCTGGGTGGGGACGTTTGTCCTCCTCGATAGCACCATCCATCCTGGCTATGGGACAGTCACAGGGGACAAGGGGCTCTCTGAGGGTGCAGATCCTTCTCTGGTGGCCTCAGCCTGGTGACTGGTCTGGATTTATCACCTTCCCTTTGGGCAGCTGAAGACTTGGCTGGGAAAGCTGCTGCTGGTCTGGACTGGCAGAGACTCCCTCCAGCACCTCTGCAGTGATTCCAGGGACAAGTGACACCCAAGGGCTCAGCTCGTGGGGTTTCAGTGCTGACATCCTGGACAGGAGGAGGACTCTGCTGCCTTCCTCCATGTCCAACCAGTGCCTCTGATGTGTTTCACTAAGGCAGGAAATACCTTTGGTCACTCACCTGTGCTTGTCTGTGAAAGCCAAGGGGAGATTCCCTCTCGCTCCCCAGGCTCAGCAGGGTGAAGGTCACCAGGAGCATCCCAAGGGACTTCTGTGGAATCACAGAACCAGAGAATCACTGAGCTTGGAAAATTCCTCCAAAATCAGCCTTTGACTGAATACCTCCCTGCCCACAGAGCCGTGTGGCAAAGTGCCACATTTCCTCTGCCTTCTGAACACTTCTGGGGATGGTGTCTCCATCGCTGCCCTGGCAGCCTGTGCCAATGCTTGATCACACTTTTGGTGAAGAAATTTTCCCAGTATCCAACCTCAGCCTCCCCTGGCAGAGCCTGAGGCCGTTCCCTCTCCTGTCCCTGTTCCCTTCAAGCAGAACCCGACCCCCCAGCTGTCCCCTCCTGTCAGGAGCTGTGCAGAGCCACAAGGTGCCCCCTTGAGCCTCCTTTTCCCCAGGCTGAGCATCCCCAGCTCCCTCAGCCTCTCCTGGTGCTCCAGCCCCTTCCCCAGCTCTGTTCCCTGCTCTGGACACGCTCCAGCCCCTCAGTGTCTCTGCAGTGAGAGGGTCAGAACTGGACACAGGACTTGAGGTCTGTCCTGAGCAGTGCCAGAATTTTGTCCTCCTCTCTCTTGTGCCATAATTTCCATTATGAGAAATGAGGGCCAGGGCACTCTCAGCAGGAAGATGCCCAGTGGCAACTTAGAGTGCAGGTGATGGAACACCCATCTCTGGTGGTGGATAACTGGTGGTGATTAATTACCTGGGCTATTTAGAACCTCTGCCTGGCTCCCAGCTCGTATTCCAGCAGCATCAGAGCCTCATTAGGTCTCTGTCCCAGAGCCCCAGTGTTGGTATTTGAACAAATCCACCTTTTAACCTCCTCCTGTACCTGTGAAACAGCCTCAGAGCAGCAGTGTGGGCATCAGCCTTGGCAAAAACTGCTCCAGTGGTGTCAGCCCCAATCCCAGGCAGAAGAGGAGGGAGGTGGAGGGTCCATGGATCTGTTGGGACAGGCACAACAGGAGAGTGGCCCCTTGTAAATGTGCACAGGTGGGGCCAGGAGGCTCAGCCAGGGACAAGGGACACCCACCCCCCCTAAAATCCAGCTGCTGGTGCCAAAGCTGTGCCCCCCTGTGGAACCTGGGCTTGCCTGCCCCCAAATCCAGACACTGCACTCCATGGAATGCTCCTCAGGCCCCCAAACAGCACTGCACGGACAGGCCCATCAAGTGAAAGGTGGAAAAAGGTAATTAATCTACAGAGAAAAAAGTGTTAATACCTCTAAGACACCGGGGACACTGGCTGTCAGCTTCCACCAATTAGTCACCTAAAACCCTGCCTGTATGATCTCTGTGGTACAGCTGAGTTGATTACTCTAATTAATTTTGCATTGATCTGCATGGATCTGCAGCACCAGGGCCTATCACGGCCGAAGGAGGAGATGGATGCGTGAGCCCTGCTGGGGTGTGGAGGAGGGAGCGCAGCCCGCCCGCTCCCGTTCCCGCAGCCCGGCTCCTCTCGGCCCCTCCCCGTCCCGGGGCTGCCACAGGCTGAGGTGACACAACTGTCCCCAAGGCAGGGCCAGGGAAAGTGGCCGCGGCTCCTTTTGGGAGTGCCCTGTCGGGGGTGGGACATCCCGGTGGCTCCTGTCCCACCCCCGCACACATTCCTTCATCCCTCGCGTTATCCCCATCTCCTAAGTTGTACCTTAGGGTTTTTTTGAGCAAGGGGGCCTTTTGCCATCTCATATCCAGCAAATCCCACAGCCTGGGAAATGCTGCATTCACAGAATCATGGAATGCTTTGGTTTGGAAGGGACTTTAACCATCTCCCTTTGCCTTGCCAAGGAGAATCCCACTCCTCCTGCTGATTCCCCCTTTGCATCGTGCCCAAATGCTGATTCTAATCCACCTCAGACAGGCTCAGCCTCCTCTTTTTGGGGACTCCGTGTTTACTCTCAGGAATGTCTTGTGACAGTGGAAAGCTAAACATATGGTGTTTTGTAATTTTATTTTTTTTCCCCCTCACACATTTTCCCTCCTTACGTGGCTGAAATTTGACCTAAATTTACCAATCTGGTCTGAACATCCTCCAGCCCCAAACTCCAGCTGGCACTGGCAGAGCCTGTGTGGAGCAGGATCCGCCACTCTCCTCCTATTTAGGGATTCATTTCTCCAGTCTCACAAAGCCTTGCAGCAGGAGGGATCCCTGACTGCCACGAGGAGGTTTCATGGCTCGTTTTCCCATCGCCCAGCACTTTATGCATCCTGTGCTCCAGCTGGGACCACCCTCCAGCCCCGGTGGGCTGCACATCCCCAGCACGGTTTGCTGGAGGAGCATCTCCTGGGAGCCAGGACAGGCTGGCGTGTCCCTGACCAGCCTTGTCCCAGCACCTCCTGCTGCCTCCTGTGTGGATTTTGCCAGAGTTTTCAGGAATTTCGCCGCTCCTCAGCTCTTTGAGCAGTTCTGAACACTTCAGGAGGCTGGACCATGTCTCCACCAGATGCGGTGGAATGAAATCTCTCCTGGAGTGAGCCCATCCTTGCACTGAGGCTTTGCTGAACGCCCTGAGCCCGCTGCTCCCGCTGCTCATCCCAACCATCTCCCTGGCTGTTCCTCCAAGGTTTGGCTCTAACAAGAGTTCTTCGCTCGGTGCTTTAACCAGAGCCACTTCCAGCTCTGGATTTATCCATCTTGGAAAAAGGAAAATTGAGGCACAGAGGGATTGAAACTGCCCAAAGATGGAATGAGGCAAGCAAGCAGGGAATCCTCATTGCATAGTCCTAACAGGCAAAGGGTTGGCCTTCATCAGCATAATTTCCTGGGATTAATATTAAAAATGTTTCTAATGGCTCCCACTTGTTTATTAAATACCCAGTGTGGAGATAAGTTATCAACCCTGCCTAGAATCGCTATTAATCAAATATTCAAATCCGTGCTGCAGTTGGCCACAATGGGACACACACATAATTCTCCAGCTCTGGTAATAATTAATCTTTTTCCCCCTTTTTCT
>NC_086254.1:13461854-13572478 GCF_021018805.1 Prinia subflava
GGTGGATTCAGTCCTGCAAAAGAGCTATTTAAAAATTTTAAAACATATGAAGTTTTATTTAAGCACATTTGAAGTGTCGCCTTTGCCTCCCTGTTTTCAAGACTTAATAAAAATTAATTACTGATTTTACAATGTCCCTCAGCTCAGCCAGACCAAGCAGTAACACCAGGAACAACCACAATGGCAATTCCTGCTTGACACTGCCGAGGGGTTCTGGATCCCCTGTAAAGGAACCCTCCTGTCCCACGGAGCTCACACAGGAGGGAAATGGACTCCAGGTGCCCCAAGGTGCACCCCTGGTTGGGGTTAAAGGATGCTGCCTCTGCTGGGAAGGCACTTCCAGGACCCAGGAGCACCAAAGAGCACTTCAGGCCAGGATTACGGCACAGCCAAGCCAACAGGCAGGGGGTCTCTAAGTGCAGGACCCTCCAATGTCACCAGTTTGGGCTTACAGCTCACAAATGAAGGTTTGCAGTAGCACTAATGCCCTCATTGGAATGTCACTGTGTCCTGTCCCTGCACCCCTTTCCTTCCCCCTCGATTGCGCTTCAGCTGCACCAGGGCTCAGCCAGTTTGTGCCATTTCTGCCCATTGGCTATGGACAGCTGAAGCCTGAGGTCTTCTCCTTCTCTGGCCTGGGCTTGCACTCGTCTGGAGAATTTCTGTGAACAGGTAGGGAAAAATCAGGATTTCTCTTTTTGCTCGCACAGCACTGCTCAGTCAGAGCTGCACTTGCCCCTAATTCACACAGTTTGTGCTAATATCCTGGTTTTTTGCAGGAGAAACATCGGAGTGAGAGCATCCCTGGGCAAGCTGGAGAGCTGGAGCTCCTCCTCACCTCTGCTGTCCCCCCTGTGCATGAGGGGACTCTGCTCTCTGCCTGCAGTGAGATTTCAGGACACGAAAATAAGATTTGGGAAACATCTGTCTTTGGGAAACAGTGCCACAGGGAGAGGCACGCTGTGGGTGGGATGGCTCCCTCTCCCAGTTCCCATTCCAGTTTCCCAGTCTCAACAACAGGGGAGATAGGCACGGGCTCAGCCTGGAGCAGCCTCCTCCTCTGTCACCAGCCTTGTGCAACCTTCTCGCCCTCCCTCCGAGGGTGTGGGAGAATTCCTGGCAGGCAGGAGCTGCTCGGGGTCCAGCTGGGCTTGGGAAACAGCTCCAGGAGCACGGGAGAGCCCCCAGGCTCCCTCCTGCAGCCTCTCCAGTCTCCCACATCCAACCTCCCAAACCCTTGCTTGCCTCCAGAGCTGGCATGGGGTGTCCAGATCCTCCTCAGGGCTGATTTGACAGCCCGGAGCTGTTCTGATGCCAAACTCCATCCTGATGCAAGGAGGAAGTCAAGGGAGTTGCAGCAGCCAGGGGTTATTTGCTGCCCTTCAGCTTCACCTCAGAGCTGCCTGAAGACTCAAACTCTTGGGATTAGTTGGTTTTATTAGCTGGAGATGGGTTTTAGTTCCTGCAGGGAGAGGCAGGAATTAAAAGCGTAACAAGGTAGTGAAGAATTGGGAAGTTATTAAATGAAGAAAGGAAACATCTCTGCAGGCGAGGGCTGGTGAGGGTGGATGTTCAATAAAAGAAATGTTCCCAAACATCTTCTCCACAGAGTTTGGCTCATCAGACACTTGGCTGCCCATCAGGGGAGGTTCAAATTGGGTATTAGGAAAAATCCCTTTGTGGAAAAGGTGCTCAAGCACTGGAACAGGCTGTCCCAGGAAGTGGTGGAGCTGCCATGGCTGAAAGTGTTCAAAAACCCCGGGGAGGTGGCACTTGGGGACAGGGTTTAACAGTGGCCTTGCCAGTGCTGGGTGAATGGTTGGACTTGCTGGCCTCAGAGGGCTTTTCCAAGCCCAGGGATTCTGTGATTTCATGTTTGGTGATTCCCAGTGTCCCTGGTGCTGCCCTGAGAGATTTGGCACAAGTTTGCCACCAGATCAGAGCTGGCATAGCCCTGGAAATGGCATCAGGGCCTTCCTGTGGAATGGGAACAGAGGGAGAATGTCCAGGGACACTCCTGCATCTCCCTGCCCTTCCCAGGCACTGCCAGTGCAGGTGGAAAACTCTCCCAAGAGGTTTTTCCAGTGGCTCTTCAAAGTGTCACCATATCCCTGCTCCGGCAGCCCCTCCGTGCCCTCACACCAAAGTTCTGTTTCCAAAAGGGAGACTGTCCCAAATATCCACCTTCCCTTATTTATGTAGGAAGACAGAGCTTGAAAGCACCTGGGGTGGGATGTGCTTCTTTGAACAGAGATGGGAAACTCCACAAGGCACAGGGATGTGCCCTGGGAATGAGCAGGGTGGGATGGGGAGCAGGGGGATGCACTGGAGGGGCCTGGAGGATGGGAACAGGGAAAACTCCTTGGGATTTCCCATTTCAGAAGGGAAAGGTTCCCAATGCAGGCAGGCAAGGGGGCACTGGTTTTACATTGCCAGGGGGAGGGATAGATGGGATGTTGGGGAAAAATCCTTCCCTGTGGGGGTGGTGGGGCCCTGGGTGCTCAGGGTATTTGGGTTGTGGCTGTCCCTGGATCCCTGGAAGTGCCCAAGGCCAGGCTGGACAGGGCTTGGAGCAGCCTGGGACAGTGAAGGTGTCCCTGCCATGGCAGGGGGTGGCACTGGATGCTTTTTAGGGTCCTTTCCAATCCAACCCATCCTAATTCTAAGAGGAGGTGCTTTTCCAGCCAGCACCTAATTAAACAGAACCTTGGTGCTGTAGAATATGACCACAAAAATAACCTTCAAAAGGCTCAAATAAACGCGGGCAGGACTGGTCTGTCCTGACTGATTAAACATGATGGCCCAGGACCTCCAGCTAAGGCAGTATTAAATCACTGGCCACCAGAAGATGGGGCAGGAGGCAAACCTGTGTCTGCCTTCTTAGGAGCTTCCTAAGGCTCCAATTCCCCTTCCTGAAGCAGAGGCAGCAGCTCCTGCTCTGAGGGGGGGAGCACAGAGGGGCCAGGGGTCTCCCTGAGAGCTCAGAGCCCTGCACGAAGGAGTCTCTGGTTCCCAGGGCTGGTTGCAGCCTTTGCTATCAAATCTCTCCCAGCACTTGCACAAACCACCGGGGTCTCCTGCCAAAGCTTTGCGCCACTCCGGGCAGGATTGTGGCGTGGGATAACTCAGCTCCCTGCTCTGAGCTGCTGCCAAGGCCCTGCCAGCTGGGACAGGGAGCTGCAGGCTGAGCCCCAGCAAAAAGGGACTTTCTCTGCACCCCCTTCCATTTTTCACATCTCTTCAGAGTTAACATTCCAGCAAATGTCCCATCCTGGGAGGGTTCAAGGCTGGGAGCATCCTGGAGTTGTGGAAGGTGTCCCTGCCCATGGGAATGAGATGGGCTTTAAGGTCCCTCCAACTCAAACTCTGCTAGGATTTTATGAAATAATGGAGACAAGTTGCTGGCTGCAGGGAGAGGAACCTCCCTGCTCTGTGGCTGCTAAATCCAAAACTTTCCAGGACTCTAGGCAGCCCTGTGGCTGAGAAAGCCCTGCTTGTGCTGTGCGTGGCCGAGGTGATTCTTCTCCCTCCTGATTTAGATGTTTTCATCACAAGAAGGGGAGCGTGGGGCAGGTCCCTGCTCAGCCCCTGCAGGCCCAGCAGCTCCCGGTGGGTTGCACAAGCCGCAGCCTCCCCGCACACCTCGCGGTGCTGGAGGCACATGTGACAGATGACAGCGCTGGGAGAACGTCCCTTAATTACTCCTGTTCTCACTGTCACCACCGGCAATTACGGCATTTGCTTTAAACCCGTCGGGATTTCAAAACAAGCCCGGGGTGCTCAGATTGACAAAGCCTCCTGGGCTGCCTGGAATGGCATCCTGCAGGTCACGGGCTGCCTGCGAGATTGCTCAGCGCTGAGGGATTGCTGGGGAATCTCTCCCGGACCCCGGACCAGCCCTGTGGGGCCTGACAAGGCTTGTGCCGTGGCCCTGGGGAGGCTGACTTGCACAAGGTGTTGCACTGAGCAGGTGTTTGGGGCACTGGAGGCTCCAAAGCCACACCTGGCGTGGGGTGCTCCTGGCTTGGCTGCTCCTGCTCCTGCTGCTGCTGCTGCTGGTTTTTGGTTGCCTGGAGCCCCTGCCCTGCCTGGTGAGGAAACACAGAGGTATTTCCAGCTCTGCAAAAGGGAAAGGATGGGGACACTGCTCCTGAAGGGCTCCGAGGCAGCAATGGAGGCAGATGCTCCCATTTGGCTGAGCAAGGCTCATCCAGCATTAGCACATCTCCTGCTGCTCTTGTTATTTCTTCCTGACCACAATTTGTTAAACAGCTTCCCAGGCAGGCAGAGGACAGATCCCTGCCCTGTGGAGCCAGGAAGGAGAGGGATTATCTGACTGTTCAGCATCAGCAAGCTCCCAGGTCACCTGCCTGTGTTTTTACACCTGGAAGCAGGAAATTGCAGTGGTGGGGTTGAAGTACCAAAGGCTAAGGATGGCAGAGGGATAGAGCCTGTCCAGGCAGCTCCAGGCCTTTCCTGGGCACGGACAGAGTGCTGCAGCAGGACAACAAGGAGCCAAAATGCCTGGTCTCCCTTCCTGACTCGCCCTCACCCTCACTGTGAGAATGGAGCAAAGTCATTTGTCTCCATCCACCCCAGGGCTCTGACTCACTCGTGCTGAGCCAACAGCAGTGGCAGTGTGGGATGCCAGCCCTCCCACCTCATCCTCCCTGCCCTGCTCTTGCTGCCCCTCTGCCCACAGCAGCCAAAGCAATAAATAAACACACGTGGCCCTGAGCCACAGGTGCAATTGGTATCTCTGGAAAAAAATCCCTCGTCAGCAGCAGCCAGATGTCTGGGTGGACATCTCCATCCAAGGTGCCACAGGACAAAGCAGGCAGGGCCAGCCTCGAGTTAAGCAACTGGATTCTCCCAAACTCACCTGCCAGAGTCCCCTCTTCCCAGTTTTTGGTGGCAGCAGCAGCAGGACTGCCTGCCCAGCATGGCTTGTGAGCACACAAAACCAGTGAGACACAAAGGCCAACAAGAGAACCCATCTCTGACCACCCTCCCCCTTCCCCACAAAACCTCTCAGTGTCACTCTGAGAACCACCAAATCTGGCTTTTACACTGGGGCTCAGAATTCAGGTTCCTGCCCTGTTGGGTTTCTTTATTTTTACTTTTTTTTACACAGTTTAAAAGTTCTGTTCATAAAGCCCTGGCAGCTGGGCCCTGAGGCTGCTGGTTCAGCTCCTGTGAAGCCCCTGCTCCGTCCCTCAACTTGGACGAGGCTTGGGACGCCCTGGGATAGTGGAAGGTGTCCCTGCCCATGGCAGGGGGTGGCACTGGATGGGCTTTGAGGTCCCTCCCAACCAGTGGAACCTCAGCACCCAGTGCCTGCCCCAGGGATGGCAGAGAGGCGAAGGAGCTGGGATGAGGCCGTCCACGTGAAATCCTGTCCTGTGTCACAAAACCTGGGACATTGCCTGGCATGTGGGGCCTTGCAGGAGGGCATCAGTGCCAGGGAGCAGGGAGGGGCCAGCTGAGGGGACAGGACAGTCCCTGAGGAATGCCACGAGTCCTTCACAGAGCTGGGCTGAGGTGTCTCGTGTGAGGGGCCAGGTGGGGAGGAGGCAGCAGGGCTCAGCAAGGGGGTGAAGACTCCAGGGAAGCTTTGAGAGAAAGAAGTTTCAAATACAGGGAGGATCAGAATCACAGAGTCCTTAATGCTGGATAAACCTTTAAGATTATCAAATCCAACCATCAGCCCAGCACCACCACTGAGTTCATCACTGACCCACGTCCCCAAGTGCCAGATCCACGCTGCTTTTGAGCACCTCCACCACTGCCCTGGGCAGCCTATTCCAGTGCTTTACAGTCTTTCTGGGAGAAAAAAAGCGCCTCTATTTTCCAATCTAAACCTTCCCTGGAGCAACTTGAGGCTCTTTCCTCTTGTCCTGTTGATCATTGCCAGAGAGCAGAGCCTGTCCCCCCAACTGGCCCCTCCTGTCAGGAGTTGTGCAGAGCCACAAGGTCCCCCCTGAGCCTCCTTTTCTCCAGTCTGAGCCCCTCCAGCTCCCTCAGCCCCTCCTGGTGCGCCAGCCCCTCAAGGTCCTTCTTGTCATGAGAAGCCCAAATCTGCCCGTGGGATTTGAGGTGGGGCCTCAGCAGTGCCAGCACTGGGGGGTCTCTGTGTTACTCTCATGAAGCCCAGAAGCTTCACCCTGTGCCCCCTGGGCACCCTCCTGTCCCCAGCCCACCCCTGTGTCAGCACCCCCAGCACCCCCAGCACCCCCAGCACCCCCAGTACCCCCAGCATCCCCAGTACCCCCAGCATCCCCAGTGCCCCCAGCATCCCCAGCACCCCCAGCACCCCCAGCATCCCCAGTGCCCCCAGCATCCCCAGCATCCCCAGTATCCCCAGCATCCCCAGTGCCCCCAGCATCCCCAGCATCCCCAGTATCCCCAGCATCCCCAGTATCCCCAGTATCCCCAGCATCCCTGGCTCTGCTGACCACAGGCAGAGGATGTAAACATTAGCAGCAGTTTGGAGTGAGGACTCAGCAGGAAACCAAGCTCTCTTTATGACCTAGTTATTGATGAATCAGGGGAGATGCAGACCTGTGACACCCTCCCCTGTTATTTACCCTCTGCATGGCACAGGATATATCAGGGATGCTTGGACACTCACTCACCCCAAGGATGTCAGAGGTTTTGGGGTGGGAAAACTCATTCTTTTCGAAGATGTTCACACAGACCAGACATCACCTGTGTGGGTTCTTCTTCCCAAATCCATCTCTGCCACCTTCCCTGCCTCTCTTCCCAGTGGGATTGGCAAGTCACCACTTGTTTCTCACTGAGATTCCCTGTGGAACTGGGGAGTTCCTCACAGCCTGGGAGCTCCGTCTCCTGCTTGCAGAGTCCTTTGGGAGTTCCAGGTGAATAAGAACCAAATCCATCCCAGATTCCCTCACCATCCAGGGGTGGGATCAGCTCTCTGGGATCCCCTTGGATCCTCTGCTCCAAGTCTGTCCTAGCAGGGCACCA
Source organism: Prinia subflava (assembly GCF_021018805.1). Lineage (NCBI taxonomy): Eukaryota > Metazoa > Chordata > Aves > Passeriformes > Cisticolidae > Prinia > Prinia subflava. The sequence continues at coordinate 13,468,842 of NC_086254.1, forward strand.
AGCCTGGACTTGGTGGCACGTAACGGAGGCTCCACCATGGTGCAATATCAGCTGCTGCTGCAGTGGTTAATTACCCTCATTTCCAAAGCCAGGTGGATTTGTGAGGCTTTTGTAAGCTCTGGCTCAGCCCAGGTCTCCCAGGGATGATCCTTTTCACAGGAGTAGCAAAATAAATGGCAGAGCTTCTCTCCATGGCAAAGGCTGGATCCCTGCTCTTCAGGAAGGACAGAGACAGGGACAGGGACAGGGACAGGGACAGGGACAGGGACAGGGACAGGGACAGGGACAGGGACAGGGACAGGAACACCTTAGACCTTGGTCTCACCCTGCCTGTGGTGTCTCCACCAGGAAGCAGTGGCCAAATAATAAGTTTCATGTTTAAGAAAACAACATATTTCTCTCAACTCTACACGGAGGGAAAAAAAATGTTGTTTTGGGGGAAAAAGTTTAATTGCTGCCAAATTTCTTGAACGCCTGAATGAGGTCCAGGAGGAAAATATTTGCAAAGCAGTGGACCAAAGGTGTCCTGTTCTGATAGTTCTTTAACTAAATACAAAATAAACCGGCTAGAAGAAGTGAGATTTGATAACAACATTCTTTTTGATAATAAAACAGCATTTGGGGGAAAAGTCAAGAAGTGGCTTGAATTTAAATCCTGGAAGAGGCAGCATCACCTTGTTCCACATTTTTTGGTGAAAATTCCTCTTTTTCTCCATGTGCAGGGCAGTTTATGTGGATGTTCCCTCCCCTGGGAGAAGCAGGGCCAGGGCCAGGTGCGTGCGCCTGCGCAGGGAACCTGCCCGGGGGCACACGGATGATTTCAGGCTGCATTTCCACCCCGCTCTTCCAACCCTTCCAGCTCACGCTTCCTTGCCCTGCCTCCTTGCCCCTGCCCATCCAGGGGCACGGATATAAACCCCAACAGCCAATATGTTTCCTGTGGGGGCCCAGGTTTGCCTGGAGGGTGCACATGGCCCCTGTCCCATCCCAACTCTTTCCCTAGGGACGGAGAGAGGGGATTTTCTGGCTGCTGCTGGTGGTGATCTCACACCCTGAGCACTCCTTCGGAGCTACAGCGGCAGGGCAGGTTGCTGCTCCGGCTTTGCTGGAAACCTTGGAGCTCCCAGAGCGTGTGGAAGCAGAGCTGGTCCATTCTGGGATCACAGGTAAGCCAGGCTGGGAGGAGACACCAGCACCCAGTGCTGGGCACTCCATCACTGCTTCCATTTTTCTGCTCCTTCTCCTTCTCCTTCTCCTTCTCCTTCTCCTTCTCCTTCTCCTTCTCCTTCTCCTTCTCCTTCTCCTTCTCCTTCTCCTTCTCCTTCTCCTTCTCCTTCTCCTTCTCCTTCTCCTTCTCCTTCTCCTTCTCCTTCTTCTGTCTCTCCATCCCTTCACCATCTCTCACCTGACACCTCTTGAGCCATGGGCTGGGATTTGCCACGCTGGCTCCGATTGTTTTTCCACCTTGCATCGCTGTAGAAGCGATGAGGGATGAGGAGAGAGTCCCTGTGGTGGGAAGGAGCACACGGAAGCCCAGGAGTGTGAAGAGTCAGCCCTCAAACCCTTTTCCTCCTGCAGCTGTGATCTCAGCTGCTCTGGGAAGCAGCCAGCCTGGATTAAGGAGAGGCCATCGTTAGCTGTGCAGGTTCACCCTCGAGTCTGTCTGTCTGGTTGGAGCAGGAGCTGCAGAAGAGCTCGTTTGTGTCGTGTTCCACTCCTGTGTTTTCTCCCTTTGAACTTGCTTGGGAAGGGAGGCAAGGGAAGCTGTGGGAGTCCCACCCTGCTGCACACCCAGGGGACTGCTGGACACGGCGGTGGCTCAGCTCACCCCACTGCAAACGGGGAGTTTCTCCTCAGCAACATCGTCACCTGATGGTTTGAGACAAACTTCCCTTCCCTGCATTAGAGCTGAAAAGATTTTCAAACAAGCAAAGAAAGCTGCTTGCCACCAGTGCCTTGGGAGCTCAGAGATGCCACTGAGGCAGTGTCACCTCAGTACCTGCCTGGTGCCACCCCAGACCTGCTCACTCTGCAGGGCTGGAGCAGCACAGGTGGCTGGGTTAGTCCCACGCCACATTCAGGGACTGAACTGCTCAGCTTCAGTGAATTTCTGTCTCTGTTTTGTACCAAAAACCCAGCTACTGTGCTTCCAGATGCTTCTAAGGTTGGCACCTGTCTTCAAAAACAGCTCTAAAGTCTCAAAGATCTGAAAAAAAAATATGGCAAATAGGAAATTTCTGATCAAAATAAGATCAGAACTGCTTTTTCAAATTAATGAAAGAGTGACAAGAAAAAATGAGGACAGGAAAATTTTTAACATGGGGAAAAAAAACCAAGAAGTTTAGCCTTTCTTTTTGTCTGGAGTCCCATCTGTAGCTGCAGTGCTGCCAGAGGCTGGGTCTGGTGGTGGAGAACCCACTGGAGGTGTCAAACTCTGATTCCTTTCACTGGCAAACCAGGGTGGGGATTGCCTGGGAGTGCACTCCAAGTGAAATCCAAATCAGAGGGAAGAGGCACCTCCCAGTGCTCCCAGTGCCCCAGGACTCTGGGAATGCCCGGGGTCTGTGCTGGTGCTCCGGGGCTGAGCTCCCGTGAGTGAGTTCCAGCCCTCGGGAAGATGCTGAGGAACGACGGTGGAGAACAGAGCCAATGAGCACCAACCTCTGTAGGGCTGTCCACTCCCCAGAGGTAACTCAGAGAGCACAGGGAAGTCCTCCTGGCAGGAAGGTCTGAGTCATAAAGAAAGTGAGGAGAAGGGAGAAGATGAAGTGACAAGGACTGGGTTGAAATGGGGAAACGTCCTGTGGCAGCAACACCACCTGATGAAAGATGTTAATGCCATGGATTGGTGACCATCCTCAGAGTACAAGAGCATTTTCTGGGGCTATTTGCAACTCCTGCATCGAGGGGAGAGCGGAACCACTGTGCAGTAGGATGTGTGTTGGGAAGAGGATGAGTCCTTGGTAGCCGGGTAAGGCGCTGTGCCGGGCTGGCTGGTGAGGAGCGGGTTCCCCTTTGGGTGTGCAGCCCTCTCCTCCCCTGTGCCCACCACTGACCTGCTCCTCTCCTTCTCCCCAAGGTGCCCGACCATGCCGAGCATATTCTCCTACCAGAGCGCCGAGGTGGATTGGTGTGAGAGCAACTTCGTGCGCTCGGCCGTGATTGCCGAGTACTACAACACCGTGAGTGCCCAGGGAGGCTGGGGCCGGCTCCGGGCGCCCAGGAGCTGCTCTTGGGATCCAGGCAGGATGGGACATCCCTCTTTTCTTTCCTCCTCCTCACTCCTTTGAGCTTCCTGGTGCTGGAGGGTGCTGGTATGGGGAGCGTTTTCTGAGCTGCAGGTAAATCGCGGGACTTTCGTTGCTTGCGACGGTCGCTCCCCAAAACGCGCTGGGGTCAGGGGTGCCTCTGGTGTGTGTGTGGGGGGGTTGATTCCCAGTGAGAAAACTCTGGCAGAGCTCCTTCGCAGCCCAGATCTGTGAGATCCTGTTATACCAGTCCTGCAGCTCTGCTGCCAGCCCGGTTAAGCCCCATAACAGGGCTCACATATTCCAGCTAAATGTACAGGAGTGGCAGAACGAGAGGCAGCGCTGCCATGAACCGTGTCAGGCAGGTGGGGAACACGGAACTCAGCGCAGAGGGAGGCTGCTGTGTGAGCCAGCTTCACCTCCTGAGATCCTTTATCACCCAGGCTGCTTCCAGTGCCATCCAGCACGGCTGGAGCATCCCTGTCTGCCTGCAGAGGGCTGGGAGATAAGCGGCCTCTCCGAGCATGTCCTGCTCCCTCAGAGCAATTAAAGGCTCCCAGGGTGTGAGGCATGTGGATTTACAGCCTTCCACAGGCCTTGTTTACAACTTTTGGCAATTACTGTCTAACACTACAAGGTCTTGTTCTCATGGAAATGGCTCTTCCTCTTTTTTTTGAAGCATTTCCTGTTTTTAATAAATTACCTGTAATGACAATAATTCCCCAGCCCAGGCTCTAATCGCCCAGCCAGGGTCTCAGAGGAGGGGGCTGTGTGTAGTCACTGCTCTTTGACACACTCAACAAAAATCTGCCAGTCCAGACCAAATCCTCCTCCCCTGTGGCACCCAGCTGGGTGTTTTGTGCTCTTTGCTGTTTTCTGCTGCTGCTGCGTGGGCTCAGAGGGCACAATGAGCAAGGAGATACAGAAATCACTCAATCCTCACATCAGCATCTCAGTTCTTAGGGCTTGGAGCAACCTGCTTAATGGAACACATCCCTGCACATGGCAAGGGGTGGAAGGACAGGATCTTTATGGTCCCTTCCAACCCAAACCATCCTTAATAGAGCTGGAGGTGCCCAAAGCCTCTGTGTTTGAAAGAGTCACTGCTGACACTGGAGAGGAGTTGATTTCCACCAGGAGCACGAAGCCTGAAAGTGAAGGTTTTGGTTTTGGTCTGAATTCATTCCAGGAGATAAATTTGCCTCGTGTCCTAGTTTGATACCTACGGCAGCATTTTCTAAACACGTCCTTGGAGCTGAGATACCATTTACAGCCAGACTGGCAAAGTGGCTCGGAATCCTTATCACACCAACAACTATCTCAGCTCTTCAAAAGGCACTTCAGTGTCTGACTCCTCTGCTGGACACCAGCTGGTGTGGCCAGATGCATGACTAATTCTTGTAGACCCTCTAATTCCCATAAAACATTAACTCTCAGCTGCCTGGGTCGTTCTGTGGCACGGGTTTCTAAATTCTGTGGCTACTTCTGAAAATCTCACGCAGGTGCCCAGTCCTGGAGGGAGGTCCCTGCTAGCCACAGCCATGTCCCAGGTTTCCATACCACACCACTGGGCTTGTTGGGATGAATTCTTAGTGTGGGACTCAGGCACAGTGAGGAAAACCTCTCCAATGCATTTTCAATGCAGATTAAAACAAGTGTGATACTGAGGGACAGAGGGATATGGACAAGCAAACGCTGCAGGATTTTTTCCAGCAGTTGGACTTGTCCTTTTTCTCCTCTGTATGACACTGGGTACCTCTCCCTCAGCAGAGAAAGAGCTTTTTATGGTCCCTGCACTGATGTCCTTTTTGCCAGGCTCAGGAGATCAGCAGAGTGCAGGAAGGGAGGGAAAAAATTCTGTCTTGGGATGTGATTCCTGAGCAGCAGGAATGTAACTGTGCCGTGTCAGCTGCCTGCCTTGGGCTGGCTGGTGACCTCCTGCCCAGACAAGGGCTGGCAGAGGAGCAAACCCTCCTAAAATCTGCCACTGTCTGAGCATCTGACAACAACCACAAGGCTGTGCTGTGCTCAGAGCCAGACCTGTCACCAAAAGTGGGCAGGAACGTCACTGACATGGGGATCACCCCTTCCTCAGCAGCTCAGCCTGGCTGGCACTGCCTGGGCCCCTTCCTCAGCTGCCACTGCCTGGGTCTCACCCCCTGCAGCAGCACAGGGACCCCCCTTCCTGCTCTGGGATCCCCCCAGGAGGATCAAACTCCTTGTGGTGTGCCCTAAAGGGGGGATTATAGAAATCTGAGATCTGCAGCTATCCCTGCTGGCTGCATCCTGCAGATCCAGCTGGGGCTCAGGGCATTACCCCAGGTGTGATCCTGACAACCTGCATTTCTCTTCTCCTCCCCATTCATTTGTTCCCTAGATTCAGGTTGCTGTTCCCTATATTCAGGTTGCTGCCTCTCTGCAGCAATTACTGCCCTCAATTAATTATACCAATATTTACCTCAGTGTCAATTTTGCAGAGTTTTAGGCTAGCTGGGAACCCAGCCAGCTCCTACCCAAGCCTCCTGGATCACTAAACCAACAGGGTTTCCTCTCCAATGTCTTCCTCCCAGCCCTGCCCGGGGCTGGAGCGGAGCTGTTTTGTGCCAGCAGCAGCAAATGTGCTGCTGGGGATTGCTCTGTGCCAGCCACACTCTCTCAGGCCTGCTTGGCTTCGATGCTTTTTATTAGAAATAAGCACCAGGGGTATGAGAAAAGAATGTAAACAGTACCTTTAAGTACCTAGTAATACATGGTGGCTCATGGCTGGATGCAGTTCAGCAACAAAGCTCTATTTATAGTGACTCAGTGACCCAGAAATTTATTGTCCTCTGGCTGCTCGGGGGAGAGCAGAATTGTGCTCCAGGAGGGTCATCAGTCAGGGACTTGTCTTTCTACCCTCGTTTCTTTGCTGAAATGACTGATCCAGGATGCTGGTAATGACACCCACGTCCCCAGCAGAGCCTCTTTGCAGCGGCTCTGACACTGCTCACACCCAGAGCTCCTGGATGCTCCATTGAGTGGTGAAATAAAGGGTGCAGATCTACCAGGGAAGGGCTCAGTGGCTGTGTGGGGTGTCCTGACCCTCTCACATTCTCACTAATCCCATGGCTCTCTTGCCTGCCCAGATAGTTGTGCTCAGGAGCCTGGCCCAGGACGCTGCAAACACTCCCCAAACTGCTGCTTCCTGCCCCAAAGCACCAGCGTTGGGATGTCAGGACCTGCAGCCTCATCCCCTGCAACACAGGCCTGGCTTTAGGAACCTGCTGCACAGGTCTGGAGAGCCTCAGAGGTGTCCACTTCTGTCTCTGGCCCTGTGGGCTCCTCTCTCAACTAAAGCTGGTTCACTGTGAGTGAGCTCTGAACTCAGAGTCCTGCAGGAATCTCCTTCCACTGCAGGCAGTGCCTGGCTGGAGTGGGGAGCAGCCTCTGCTGCTGCTGTGCTTAAACCAGCACCTCCTGCCTCAGCCCATGGCAGAGGCTGATCTCACCTGCCACAGGTGAGGGTTCTGTCCCTCTGTCTCAGGCTGGAGTTGCAGAAGTTGGGGTCTTCCCAATGATCCTGTTAATGCACCAGGATTAGAATCGTGGTGCTGATCCCAGCCTCACTTCTCTGCTAGGAGGAGAAGCAAAGAGCTGGGCTCAGCTGAGGCACTGGAGCAGTAACTCACACTTACGGGAGTGGGACAGGCTGGGAGCTCAGGCAGGGGACTCTGGCTCGTCCTATGCAGCACCACAATCCCAAATTTTCCTAAGCAAGAACCATTTTCCCTGGGAGCCCGTGCTTCCCGGTGAGATCCCTTCCCCGAGCTTGCAAAGCCCGGTGAAAAAGGAAGGCTAGGAGCCCACAGAGAGTCATTAAACTAGTTCGGATTTCTCTCCCCGTGCTGCAGGGTGGAGCAGGCCTGGCCCAGCAGACAGGTCCAGGTTTTGGGCACTCGCTGCTCCTCCCCAGCTCCCACATTTTGCCCATCAGCATCTCCTCTCTCCTGTGCAATGGCAGCTTCAGCCAGCCCAGCTTGCTCGTCCTATCACACCTTGGCTCCATCACCACTCCCTGACACCCCTGGCAGAGGGAGCTGGTGTCTCCTGCCCAGTGTGAGCAGAGAGGCTGAAATAGGGGCTGTGCTAGGGGGTCCCAGCCTGAGCAGAAACTCCAGAAAAACTTCTAATGGGTGTCCCGGGAGCAAAACCCTCCTAACCTGGTCTGAGATGGAGCTTGCCACATCCTAGAGGGAAGAGAGAAAGTCAGCATTTACAAATCAGGGCTTGGAGCCAACAGTGATGAAAACCCCGTGTCCCCCACGGGGGTGGGAGCTGTCCCTAAGCTCCCAGCTTGGCTGCTCCGCAAGGAATCCCGTTCGTCTTCCTGACCCTATTGGCACTGTTCCCCTGGTTATCCGTCCTCTCTGCTATCTGATCTTGCACATCCCGTCCCGAATTAATGAAGTGATAACACAGCTATCATGTAATTAATGGCACTGTTGCAATGCCTGGTGCTCAGGGATCCAGAGATCTCCTCTCCTGCATCACCTCACTGACGTGCGTGCTGCCACTTGCTCTCTCCTGCCTTTTCCCCCTCCTTGCTATCCCTGTTTGCCTTCCAAAAGCCTCCTTAATCATTTCAGGGGGAAAGAAATGTTTGAAGCACGGCTGTTGCTTGAACACATGGTTTGATTTCTCAGTTTCTGAACAGTTTGACCTCGAGGGTGCAAGTGGGAGCAGCACTTCTCTTTTCATGGCTGGAATGGGAATTGGCCTGGATTTGGCTCTAAGCACCTGTGGAAAACCGATACATTCGACCTGAGAACTGCTGTTAATGGGAGCATCAACTTGTCTCATGGAAGCCTTAGGGAAAATCAAGATGAATCTCCGGTGTTTAAGGGAATAGAGATCTCACATTAGGCGTGAATTGTGTTTCCCTCTGGAACGGGAGAGGGCGTGTTCCAGAGATATGACAACATTCCAGTGATTTGCAGCCCTGTTACCATAAACTGGGATCCCAGGGGACACCACAAGCCCAGCACTGATTTTGTAATTTACCCGGAGCTGCTGAGGGGTGGGAGGCTCCAGCTGTGGATGCCAAATTCCAGGCACGGGGTCTGGGTCAGCGTGGAACTGGAAGATGAAAGGAAAAGGGTTGTTAGGCTGAGATAAAAGTCACCCTGGTGCTTTGCCAAATGGCACTTGAGCAGATGGCTCCAGAGCCCCAAAGAGCTGTCTGGCAGGTAAATGCAGCACCACAATCCCAGCCTTTCATAAGCAAGAACCATTTTCCCTGGGGAGGCCGTGCTTCCCGGTGAGATCCCTTCCCTGAGCTTGCAAAGCCCGGTGAAAAAGGAAGGCTAGGAGCCCACAGAGGGTCATTAAATTCGTTCAGATTGCTCTCCCCCGTGCTGCAGGGTGGAGCAGGCCTGGCCCAGCAGACAGGTCCAGGTTTTGGGCACTCGCTGCTCCTCCCCAGCTCCCACATTTTGCCCATCAGCATCTCCTCTCTCCTGTGCAATGGCAGCTTCAGCCTGTCCAGCAAGGGGCTGAGCCCCAGCATCATCCCCTCCTCCCCAGAACCACCCCCTGCTCCCCAGACTAATCAAAGTCCATCAAAGAAGGAATTTTGCAGAGTTGGAAGCCAGAGCAGAACAGCTCCTCTGTGTTCACCTGCCAGGTGTGTTTAGAGGTTTATGACCTCATGTAATTACCAGTGTCCAGAACACCTCCCTCCCCAGGCCAGGTGGCTTCACAGCTGACACCACAGGATGTCACCTCTGTCCTGCCTCTTCCCACCTACTGATGTCCTGCTCATCCTGCTGCTTTCCACCACACCCACTCCCAGCTCAGGATGTTTTGCTGACCGTGGCTTGCTGTGCTGGCCAAGCTCCTCACACCCTTCCAACCCCTCACAAGGGGTCAGGGGCCATCCAGGCAGCTCCTGGAGGGTCTGGGTTGATGTGAGAGGGAGATGGCTGCAAACAGAGGAGTTGCTTGGAGACACTGGGCAGCTGAAAATAAACCAGCATCACCCAAAAGGGACACAGCACCTCACCCTGGGCTTGCTGGCCGCAGAGGGAGGGCAGAGGTGCCTGCAGCCACTGCTGCCACAGCAAGAGCTGCCCTTCCAGTTCCAGCCTGGCCTCTGGAGACACACCTCTGTCCTCTCCCTGTGCCAAGAGCAACCCCTGCTTCTGCACGAGGCTCTCTGCTGGAGATCAGGATCCTCCTCACACACGGGGAAACTGAGGCCCGTGGTGGGACGGGGACTGCCCAGGAGCTGAGTGTGCCTCTTGTTTTTCAGATCAGCAATGTGAGCTTCTTTGTGCTGTCTCCTGCGCTGCTGTACCTGAACCGGCAGTACTGCCAGAAGAAGGCTGTGCCCCTCTACTTCATCTCGGGGCTGCTCCTCCTCGTAGGTGGGTGCCAGTGCGGTGGGAAGACCAGACAGGCTGCCAGACTACCCAACACGAGACCTTTGGAGGGTCTCAGTGGCCAAAGCACAGGGAAAACTTGGGTAGGCAGCCAAGCAGCCAGGTCTGTTTGAAGCCTGCAGCCTGTGATTCCTGCCAGCTGTGGATATGCAGCTTCCAGCCCTGTAACTCCCCGTGGTGTGACTGGACTGACTCAGTGCAGCCCCCTTGAACACCCAAATCCATGCCCTGCCCTTCAGGAGTGGTGTATCTTCAGGAACAGCTCCCCAGGGCCTTGTAGGAGGACGGAGCTTTGTCACCTCAGGGTGTCCTTGCTCCTTGCAGGTCTCTTCTCCATGTACTTCCACATGACCCTGAGCTACGTGGGACAGCTCTTGGATGAGCTCTCCATCCTCTGGACGCTGGCTGTGGCTTATTCCTTCTGGTACCCACAGGCTTACTTCCCCAAGTGCATCAAGACCAGGTATGGCACACAGGGACACGGTGCAGGCTCCGAGGGGAGGGATGGAGCACTGACACCGAGGTGTAGGGACCCACAGATCCCCCAGTTCCCCTGCAAGGGGTCAGCTCTGAGGTCACTGAAGGGCTTTAGGACCAGGCCCTCCTTCTTTTGATGCTGACAGAGGGAAAGACATAACCCCCTGTGCCAGGCTCCTTTCAGCTGGAGCTGTTTGTGTTTGTGTCTCTGCAGAGCAAACTTTGCATGGTGAATTTTAAAATTAATTAGAAAATTAAATGTTCCTGAACATTAACATTCAATTACTCACGCTGTCAATCTGTTCCAGCATCCTCTATCATCCACAGAGAGCTTTCCCTCAAGGCTGAGGGGGTTTCCCATAGGACAAGATGGTTACACCCCTCATTCCAAGGAGGGTTGGCTGGGCTGGAGGAGCCCAGCAGAAAGGATGGGGCCACTGGGAGGGCATGGACCAGCAGAAATGGGAACCCAGCAGGGCTTTACTCAGAGGATGTCCCCTCCTGGCTGGAGTCCTCTGAGCCAGCCCGGTTCCTTGCAAAGTCCTGCTCCAAGTCCTGCTCTTCCCATGCCGAACAGGAGGTCACCAGGAGTTCACGGTGGAGACGGGGCTGGGAGAGAGGGAAGGGACTTGGGAAGGGATTTGCATGTGAAAGGCCCCTCTGAGCCCTATTGTTGCTCAGGGAGCCCAAATCGGTGTTTGCACAGCCCTGCCTGGCAGCCCTTCCCCGTGCAGAGCTCCCTGCCTTTGCCTCATCCCTGGCAGCACCACGAAAGGGCAGGAGCTGCCTCCTGGGCTGTGCCCCGGCTCTGTCACGGACCCGTCACAGGCGGGTCACGGACACGGCTCTGTCACTGGGGGCTGCCACCTCAACCTTCCTGCCAGGACCCCACAGACACTGAGGGCAGCCACGTGCAAACAGACGAGGGCTGCTGGGGAAGCTTTTCCCCTCTCAGGACAGGAGCAGGCCCTTTCCCATCCTTATCCTCCCCTCCTGTGAGCCCTGGGGGCACTGACTCTCACTCCCAATTCCCCTCAGGAGGCATTTCCTCTGGCTGACTGGTATCACCACCGTGATCAGCACCTTGATGTCTTTCGTGAAGCCGACTCTCAACGCCTACGCGCTCAACTGCATCGCCTTCCACCTGCTGTACTTGACCTGGCGGGAGCTCAAGAAGTAAGGAGGGGGCTCAGGGGTTACCTGCAGGCCCAGCTGTGCTCCTGTCGGGCAGTGACTCTGTTCTCCACACTGAACTGAGCCCAAGCCTTCACCAGCCTCTGTACTAGGGAGGGGCCAGGCAGAGGCCCAGGCAGGACTGTGGGCAGTGGGGTACAAGAAGGACACCTGGCCCAGGTGGCCCCACAGAATGGGGACAACCCATGGGACAGTGGTGGAGTCATCATCCCTGGAAGTTTCCAAAAACCCTGTGGATGTGGCATTTGAGGACAGGGTTTTGTGCTGAACATGGTGGTGGTACTGGGTTAACTGTTGGACATGATGACCTTAAAGGTCTTTTCCAACCTTTACAGTCCTACGAGTCCATGATTCTCCCCCTCAGCTGCCATCTCTGTAGTTCCTTCCCCTTTGTGGGGCATTTGGGAACTAATGTGGGGCTGAGAGAACCCACCAGGGTCTAGAGAGAAAGACAGGAGTGCTTTGGCATCTCCCAGCATCATCCTCACACCCAGAAAATCAGAAATCCCCTCCCCAGAGCCACACTTTTCCCGTTCCCGTGGGATTCTGAGGAATACTCTTCTGAAGAAGCTTGCTGGGGTTTGCACTGCTGCATGTGCAGGCAGGAACCAGCTCTCTTTAAAACTCCCTTTCCTTCCAACACAATTCCTCTGCTCCCTGTCCCTCGCTGTCTCCCAGGTGCAATGACAAACGGGTTCACCGGATGGCCGCGGTCATGGTGATGTGGTGGGCACTGGCCATCACCAGCTGGATCAGTGACCGCTGGCTCTGCTGGCTCTGGCAGGCCATCAACTTCCCCTACTTCCACAGCTTCTGGTAAGGACTCCAGGAACCCCAGCCCAAATATTTCCTGGGCTGAAAGGTCCAAACAGAAATAGCAGCTGAGACGAAACACTCAGCTGCATTATTTCCCCACCCTCTCCCCCTTTCCTATCACTATGGGAGCTTCTCCTCACTCAGCCCAAGGATTCAGCCCCAACCACTGTTTAATGTCCCCTTCCTCCTCCACACCAGCCAAGCACTGTTTTGCAAGTGAAACAGTTCCAGAAGTCCCTCCAGGTGGGCTCTCCAAGGGCCGTGGCTGCTCCTGGGGTGCTGTGTGAAGTGCAGTGTCCTTGGGGTTATGTTAGCAGCCAAACTGAAAGGCGGGGCTTTGTTTGGACCTGACATTTCAGTGCCTGCCCAGGTGGGGCTGCAGGTGCTGCACACTCAGCTCCATCCTCACAAAGCACTGGGGTGGCTGGGACAGACAATGCAGCCAGGAAATGGGGAATGGTTGGAAGGAGTCCCCTGTGTCACCCCAGCCCCTCTGCACCAGGAATTGTCCCCAGCCCAGCTCACAGAGCTCTGCCCTGTAGGCACAAACCCTGCAGGACCCACACTCCCTGCAGCCCTTGTGGGTCCTTTAAGGGCTGCAGCCTCAGGGTGACCATGCCAGCAGGCAAAGACCCCTCTGTCCAACACAGGTTTTGGTTTCCTTGGCAGGCACGTGCTGATTGCCATGTCCCTGCTGTACTGCTGCCCGCTGGTCATTTACTTCGACGTCACCTACGAGATGCCCTCGTTCAAGCCAAAGCTGGAATACTGGCCCAGCGACTCGTGGCCTGTCGTGGTGCCCTACGTCACCCTGGAGGAACCCCACAAGCAGTGCTAGAGCTGGGTGCCCTCAGGCCTCCCTGGGGCACGGGTGTGTGATGCTCACACGGGGAACTCCTCAGTCGTGTTCCTCCTGTTCCTCAGGCAGGGGCAGTGTGGTAGCGGAGGGGGCAGGGAGCAGCTGAGGCCTCGTGATGCTGGGCATGAAGCAAGGAGGGAGCCACAGGTGCCTTGGAAGGCTCTGCCCACACTGGTGTTCAGGGAGATTTCCTCCAGCAGGTCCCCACGAGGAGGGGAGGGACACGGTGCTGCTTCTGTGTCCTCTGTGTTAGTCAAGCACCAGCACCCCTTGCTGACAGGGGCACAGAGGAGAACACTGAAGCCAAACTGGTGACAGCTGGGTTTGTTGGGGCTGCTCTAATAATTATTATTATTAACTCTATTTATTGATGTATGTGATTTTATTCAGGAGAGCTGTGCATTAAAGCTGTGGACACTGACTTGTACTGAAGCCTTTTTATTTCCTATGACTGTACCACATCCTCTCACCTGCCAGTCACTCCCATAGATGGGGGCCAAAGCTCTCCCTGACCCAGGGAGAGCTGTTTATAAAGAGAAATCCTGGGTGACAGCCCAAAAGAGGCTCTGCTGGCCCAGGCCATGGGCTGCCCTGCCCCAGGCTCTTCCCCTTCCTCAAATCCCAGTCGTCCTTGTTCCTCCCCAGCTCTGAGTCTCCAAAGGCCTCTGACCTCTGGAAGGGCTGTCTGGGGGCAGGATGAGGTAAGGAGCCAGGATGGGCAAAGCTGGCTGAAGGAGGGGATTGCCCCACTCTGCTCTGCACTGGGGCAGCCTCACCTCCAGTGCTGGGGGCACTCTGGGCACCACAAGATCAGAAGGATCCAAAGCTGCTGGAGAGTGCCCAAAGGAGGGACACGGAGCTGGGGAAGGGTCTGAGGAGAGGCTGAGGGCACTGGGCTCGTTCAGCTGGAGCAGAGGAGACTGAGGGGAGGCTCCTCGGGGGCTGCAGCTCCTCCTGAGGGGAGGCAGAGGGGCAGGGGCTGAGCTCTGCTCTGGGACAGGAGCCCAGGAAGGGCTGGAGCTGTGTCAGGGCTTGGGCTGGAGCTCAGGGAAAGGTTCTTCCCCCCGAGGGTGCTGGGGCACTGCCCAGGCTCCCCAGGGAATGGTCCCAGCCCCAAGGCTGCCAGAGCTCCAGGAGCGTTTGGACAACGCTCTCAGGGATGCTCAGGGTGGCATTGTTGGGGTGTCTGTGCAGGAACAGATGATCCCTGTGGGTCCCTCTCAGCTCAGGATATTCTGTGATTCTATGATATTAGATAAAAATGTCATTACCTTTGCAGGAACAGAGATGCAAAACCTCAGAGAAGGACAGTACTGTGCTTTCCAGGCTGTCCCCACTGTTGCTCTCACAGCAACAGGACACCCTCCTGTTCCCTAAACCTTGCTGCTCACAGCTGAGCCTTGTGTTGGGTCTGGGTCCTGGCCCAGGCTGCAGGGACTGTCACTGCAGAGCACCAAGGCTGGCAGGTAGCTGAGGCTGGCTCCCTGCAACGCAGCCACACCAAGGCAATGTCACTCCAAGGACCATTTTTGGGCCCCTGGGAGTAAAGTGACAGCAGGAGCACTCTGGATTTTATCTCTGAGGTGATGGGCAGTGCCTTCTCCCATGGCTGCAGCTGCCTCCTACCTCCCTCTGCAATGGTCCCCAGGGCCACTAGATGGCAAATTTGGCTCATGAACCCCGAGAAATATTTCATCCTGGAGAGGGATGCTTTGCCACGGACTGGATTGCCAGGCCTGGTCCCTCTGTTCTCTCCATCCTCCAGCATTGGGGTCAGACACCTCTCCTCCAGCACGGCCACCCCTCAGACACCTGCACAAGGTGCAGGGCACTGGGAACCGGCATCTCCAGCCCGTGCTTGCCCCTGTCTGCCTGTCCTGGTGCCCATCTCGTCTCTTTGCCTCTTTGTCTCCCCTGCGTGCCACCACTCCCACCTCTCCCCTCATCACCCCGTCTCCCTTTCGCTGACCCTCCGTGCCGCTCTCCCCCCTCCTCACCCTTTCCCCGGCCCATCACATTCTTCCCCAGCCTATTAATAACTTCTGGGCAATTGCACCGGGTCCCCGCTGGGCCCGGCCCCGCCGCCGCCGCTGCCCCGCGCAGCCACTGAACGCGCCGGCAGCAAGTTCAAAAGTGCAGCGGGGCTTTCACAGCCCCGAGCCCCGTCAGGGGGTGGAGGAGGCCGCTTCCAAAGAAAAGGCGGCGTTGCCAGGGAGCCCCTGGCACAGGAAAAGGGGGTCACCTTCACCTCCGGCAGGACCCGCCGAGATGGACAGGCGCCAGCAGCCCCGCGGGCTGGAGATGCTGAGAGCGGCCGGGGGGATGAAGGGCCGGGCCGGGGGCGAGCGGGGCTAATTGGCCACCTCCGGCCACCGAGCCCCGGTGGGATGCTCGGCCCGGTGGCCAAATTCCCCCGTGCAGTATGGAAATAAGGGAGGTGTCCCCGGCGCTGCCGCCGGGAGAACAATGTTGCTGCAGTTGAGTGACTGTAACAGGCCCCGATGACAGCCGGGGCCGCGTTAAAAATGCCTATTCAAGCAGATCAAGACATTGAGAGGCCTCGTGGGGATCTGAAACCCTCGGGGATTTCTGGATGAGGCCAGAAGCTGAATCCCCAGCCCTGGGAACCTGGGGAAAAAAAAAAAAGAAAAAGAAAAAAAAAGAGAGAAAAGAAAAGAAACCCACAAAGCAGCTTTAAAAGGGCGGCAGCGCCCGAGGCTGGGCCTCCTGCTCTGAGAGGGCTGCAGCCTGAGAAAGCAATGCAGCCCCAAAACCAGCCTGTGACGGTGGTCTGGGCATCCCCAGGGCTGCACAGAGGCTGGACTGGCACCTCCAAAATGTCCCCGAGCTGCTGGGGATGCTCTGTCCCTCCTGCCGGGGAGCCACGGCTGCTATCTGTGGGACAGAGCTGACAAACACCCCAAAAACTGTCAGAGGAATGAAGGGACGGCCAGAAGAGTGAATGGGGAACTCCTCAAGGGGGTGAGAGGCAGCAGTGGCGGCTCCTCGACAGCCTGGGGAGCTGTGAGGGTTCCCTGTGCCCCGGGGTGTGGGTGTGACGGGTGTGACACCCGCCCAGCACAGGCAGGGAGGGCAGGGGGACCTGCAAACCCCCGAGCTCAGGGTCCCCATCTGGGACTGGCCAAAAACAAACCTCTCCGTTTTGCCACATCATTCCCCTGCTTTGATTCTCCACAAACCACAAAGAAGAGAGGCAAGAGAAGGAGAGGGAATGAGGAAGAGGATGGAGGCTGCTGCTGTCAGCTGATGCCAGATTAAAGAGGTTGGGAAACAACAGCATCAGTTGAGTCGATTTGGTGCAATTGCAAAACAAATGAAAGAAAAACGTTGATAAGGCACCAGTCCTGCAGCATCAAGGATTAACATTTACCTGTTCTGCTGCACCAGTTGCCTCCTGCTGTTTCATATTCCCAGGATTTGGCTGGCAGACTGGAAAGTTTTCAAGGCAGAGTGATTTATCTGTAAAAGATATTGCACATTCACCGACCTGCATAAATAATGCAAAAGTAATTAATAATAACTCAGTCCCTGCTCTTAACAATGCCAGGAAAAGAAATTGCTTCACTGGAGTGTCGCTTATGCCTTTTGGAAAAGATCTCTATTTGTTAAAGTGCCTCGGAGAGAAAGGACAGGGCAGTTTTGAAACAGGGAATGGATGTCACACAGTCCTGGGAATTTAGTGCCAGTCTGGCAATCTTCAGGACTGATTTAAAGAATCAAAGATTCAAATTGATTTAAAGAACCTTCTGCTGGAGTCATGTGAAACTAACATTGATTCAGCTTAGGTTTTATGTTTAGTTTAAACCTCCCATGTCTGCAGTCAAAAGTTTGAGACCATGTACACAAAGGGCTGAGAAACCCAGGAAGGAAAGAGATAAGCTCCAAGAATTATTACTTTTAAAAAAGTCTTGTCCTTTCAACTCTCAGTGTAACTTTTGAGGTTTGACACAGGATTTCCAACCTTGGGTCTGGCAGTGTTGTCCCACCCACTTCACAACTGCTAGGAAAAAGTTTTTTCTTTTCTTCTTTTTTTCTTTTTTTTTTTTTTTTTCCTTTTTTTTTTTTCTCATTGTTTTCTCTACATCTTTGCTGGCCACTTTTCTTAGAAGACAAAATTAACCATAAATGCCAGCATTTCATGGATATTGATGGCTGTTCTGGAAAGGTGGAGGTAATGAGGTCCTGACTAGCTGGCAGGGAATATTGTCACTATATTCCATATACTCTGTCCCTGTTTTTGCAGGGTGTCCAGGTCCCTCCTGTGTCCTTCTCTCTGAGCTGCACCCACAGCCAGGGCTGGGTTTGACCAGGGATTACAGATATGTGGGGAAGGAGAAGCACTGCCATTACCTGGGCAAATAAACCAGCTGACCAAAAAATGAGGTTTTAATCACAAGATCAAACAATCTCTTCAGCTGTTTCTACAAACCCCTGTGGTTTGGTTCCACTTGGGAAGACATTCTCGCTGCTGCTGGCAGAAGAAAAACAAGCAGCTCCCTTCTGTCTGGCAAAGTGGTTTGAATAACTTCAACTCTCCACTAATGGCTGCTATCAAAATACCTAAAATGGAAGGATTAATTTTACTGTGCCTTCCCATTACAGCTCGAAAGGTGGTTTCAATTAGGGTCAAACTCCACTTTTTTTTTTGTTTTTGTTCACTTTCTGTGAACATGAAGTCACTTCTGTACCTATTCATGAGCTCAGCTCTGCAGAGGTTCCTCACAGATGTGTTCAAATATGAAACTGGATTGTACTGAAATGGCACACTTTGCTTCTTTGGCACAAATATTTCATAAAAGGTGAAGATTTACCTGAAATGCTGAAATATTCAACATTAAGTTGTGCATGGAGTTATAAATTTTACAATCTGCTGTAGATGCTGCATTTATTTAGATAGGTCTTCAACAAGAGACCAGCTGTCTCAGCTCCCTGAAATGCTTAAACATATGTTTAATTTTAAGAATATGAATAATTCCATTGATATCAATGGCACTTACACTTAAGAATATATTTTGCTGAGCTGTAGCAAGCAATAGTGCCATGTAATGCCAATAAAGTGCAAATTGCTATATCTCACTAAGTGCTTTCTGGGGCCAATTTAAAAATTAATCAATGAAGATCTGTCATGTGAAAACGCAGGAATTAATATATGTGAGATTTTGCTGTTTGCTATCCTAATATTGCCAAGTATTAACATCCACCAGAGCACTGACAAGTGAAATCAAGCCCAAATCTGTGAAACAGAGCAAAAATGGCAACAAGTTGCATGTGCTGCTCATCATGAATCATCCTATCAGGCTTCACAATTTACCCATTAAATAGCATTTAGCATCCTTACAGGCAGACACAGCTATAGATTAATTCCAATTAAGATTTGGAATTGGATGATTTTTAAGGTCCTTTCCACGCCAAATGCTCTCAGGGATGCACAGGGTGGGGTTGTTGGGGTGAGTGTGCAGGGCCAGGGGTTGGACTCATGATCCTTGTGGGTCTCTTCCAATTTGGGACATCCTGTGATTCTATGATTCTTAGTGATTAAAATATCATAGAGCAAAGGGTCAAAAATAACATCATTTTCCTCCTTCTGCCTCTTATCCTCCACAAAACTTTTTTTGCAAGGATCAAATAAAAATTTCCAGGCACAAACACTTCACCCATTTGTATTTGCCCTCACAATTTTACTCCTCACAAGTTCAACACCCCTGACATTGCCTGTGACCTCCAGAGACCTGGGCCATGCCCCTCTTCCCTTGGGATGGTGTCACCAAATAAATAACTCTATATCCATATGCAAATGATTGCTGTTTTCAAGCTGTTCCCCAGCGACCTCACACACTGCCCAGACGGTGCAGGAATATGTTTCCCACATATGTCAGATGTTTCGTGACACATTTCACACGTATTTAAAATAAATCTCCTGGCCTATAAAAATGCCCAGGCACCCAAACCGAGCGGTCTGCACCTGCAATGTTTGCAGAGTGCAATTCCAAAACTGCATGAAATGGGTCCAAATTGATTTTATCCTTCATCCAGCTCAAATATTGATGGTTTATAACTTTATAATTGCAGTGGATTCATTCATGGGAGGGTATTACCTGGCTTATTTGATGGCTGAGTAACAAAGGGAAAGAATTTGTTACAGCTCTGCCTGCACAGTGACAGCTCTGAATCCTCCCTGTGTTGGTCAAAACAGTGTTTGTCACATGTGTTTGTCACTTTTGATTCCAGCCTGACTCCCTTGAAACTGCACTGGCTGTGCTTTTATGCAACAAAATCCAGCTCCAGGGTGTTCGAGATGTGCTAAAAAATGGCTTTGCTGCAATCAGGGGCACTCCTGTCTCACAGGTAACGATGGCACTGATAAAGATGAAGTTTCAGTGGGCTGAATTTCAGCATGGCAGGGCCAGCCAAGTGCCCTGAGTCACAGCACGCTGGCATTGCCCCCACTGCAGCGTGGGGCACTATCTGAGCTGGTAGTACCTGAGCCAGGTAGAGCAGGGGTCATTTGCATACATTTGCATATGTGGCAACCCCTCCTGCAGCTGCTGTACAGACAGGTGAAAGCTCTTTTTACATCATTCCAGAAAAACAGTTCAGTGGATCTCTCATGAAAGCAGCCAACCCACAATCCACCAAAAAATCCTGAAATTCTTAATAATTTCATACAATCACAGAATCAACCACAATGGTTCAGGTCATTGAGTCCAACCAGCAACCCAGCAACACCACCACTTAAACCACATCCCATGTCAAATCCACGAGGTTTTTTTGAACACTTCCAGCAGTGGCGATTCTATCACTGCCCTGGGCAGCCCATTCCAATGCTTTACAACCCTTCCTGTGAGGAATTTTTCCCAATATCCAACCTAAACCTCCTGTGGACCAACTTGAGGCTGGTCTTGTCCTGTCCCTTGCTCCCTGGGAGCAGAACCCAATCCCTGCACGGCTGCACCTTTCTGTCAGGGAGTTGTGGAGAACCAGGAGGTCCCTCCCTTGAGCCTCCTTTTCTCCAGGCTGAGCCTTGGAATGCTCCAGGCTCTGAAAAACAGCTCCAGGAGCTCTGGCTGTGTCTCACAATGTGCTCTGAGTGCAGAGAGCATCACACACCACCAGGCTGGGGATCCACTGCCCCTGGAAAATGCCAGTGGCTCTCAAAAGCACCAGGCTGATTTAGTGGGGTTGGAAATAGCAGAAATATCAGCCTGGAGAGGAAAAGGCTCCCCACAGCATGAGAAGGGCTCAAGATCCTCAGAACAGGGAAAGCATGAGTATGCAGCCACTGGACTGCCACCTGAGAGCCCTAGGAAACTCCAGACACTGGGAGGGCCTTGGGAGAGGTTCTGTCTCGGTGTGTTTGTAGAATCATGGGATGGTTTGGGTCAAGAGAGACTGTAAAGCCTATCTAGTCCCACCTCTGCCATGGGCAAGGACACCTTCCACTATCCCAGAGTGCTCCAAGCCCTGTCCAACCTGGATTTGGACACTTCCAGGGATGGGGCAGCCACAGCTGCCCCAGGCAATGTGTGGGATAACAATCCCTAATCGCTTTTTGGGCTCCTCAATCCGGAACACAACTCAGAACAGGCTCTTTGGTGCTGATCAAACTTCCTTACTGATCTCCTTCCATCATGATCTATTTTTCAAGCTATTTTTCCCCTCATCTGATATTTTTCAGTGGCCTAAAGGTGCCCTGCCGAGGGTGACAGCCCTCAGTCACAAGGTGGCCTCTCTCTCAGCATGCAGCTGGGCACCTTTCAAAGACTTTGGCAGCAGCAGACACGAATTTCAGCAGTGAATCTCCCTCCCTCCTCTTGTCCCACGATTGTGTTTGCTCCAGCGGCCACATGAGGTGCCTGGGCCCATCTCCTCCTCTTTGTGCCAGCAGTTTGTGCCAGCCTGGGACAATCCCAGCCGGTGGAATTCTCCCTGTGGCAGGTCTGGCCAGCTCTGGCAGCACCAGGCTGTCACATCACTTGGCCACAGCTGACCCCTGTGTGCAGAGCACAAGGGGAAGGTGCCCTCACCTCAATAGCCAGCGCAGAGGATTGATGGGTGTCACCCATTATAACGCCAAGCTCACCTTTGGTGTTAATGAGGCCCCTTCATTAACAGCCTGGAGCAGAGGGGTCAGGGGCTGAATAGTGACAGGCTCCTTTCTCCCCCAGCAAGCTGGTGCTGCTCATTCAGAACTGGGTCACGTTGGCGGGGCAGTTCGAGGACGCCTGTGCTGCCCATGTTGCATCTGCAAGGGACGTGATGTGTTTGGGACTATTCATCTGGCTCTTTTCACCAGCACTAAATACCCAGAAAGAATAAAATAAATTCTCATTGTGTTCCCGCTTACTAAGAAAAATTTCCCTCTTCCTTCTGGTTCAGAGGGTTATTGTACATTTAAATCCTTCTGCGTTTTTCAGTAGCTATAGCATGCTATAATTTAGATTTTCCTCGGGCACAAAAGAATGTAGTTAAGCTAAACTGTATTACAGTGTGGGTTGGGTTTTTTTACAAAGTCCTTCATTAATAAGGAACTAAAGAATTTCCAAGCTGTCTGTAATTTTTCCCAGATGCAGCTAGTAGTTGCTAGGAGTATCTTTTTGGCAATCAGAGTTTTTGGTTATTAACAATCTGGGCTCTTGCTACACTACACCAGTGTTAAATATGTTCTGTGAACGCTGCAGTGTGGAGTGTGAACTGCAGAAGGGGAAGGCAGACAACAGGCAAAAGAAAATGATTTTTTAGAAGAATAAACACTGCTGGGGTTCACAGCTGACTGAAACAAGCACAGGATTCCCTGCAGGGATCTCGGTGTTGATTAACAAACCAGGAGCCGGCGTGGCTGCAGCCCTCACTCACAGCTTCTCCCTGTCACCCTGAGGTGACACAGACCACAGCAGCACCCAGGTGCCCCCAGAGAAACCAAATCCTCCCTCAGCTTCAGGCTCAGGACGTTTTCAGAGGCTGCACACAAGGATGTGATGCTGTGGCTGGCAAAGCCTTGGTTCACACCAGGAGAAAAATCTCTGCCCCTTCTTACTTGAATATCAACAGTTCTGAATTTCAGCTGCAGATTTGCTCACCTTGGGAGTACCACAGAGCACTTGGCTCATGGGATGTGCTTGCAGAAATGGATGAAGACCACTGTAATAATTTTGCAGCTGTAAGAGAAGGCAGTGAGGTCACTGACATCCAGAATTTGAGGGTCTTTCCACTCAAGCATGTTGTACACAGGCACGAAGTGGAAGAGTGAATTTTCTCAGAGAAACCCTGCTCAAATGTGAGGTTTGTGTCCTAATCTTTAGATCCTTTAGAGCTATTACAAGATAATTTTCCTGCACTGCCTGATTCTTTCCGTGCTGGAATCAGCCTTGCTTGTTCCCTGGCTGGTGTCCAAGCCACTCAGAGCCCAGACTGACCACAGAAGTCGTGGTCTTCAGTGCAAGAGTGGAAGCAGGGAAGGAAGCAACTAAATTAGTAATGAGAAAATAATAATGAATGATGAAAAACAGTGAAACAAACTTGTTTCTCCAGAGACAGGAAGGGCAAGCCACAAGCACAGACATACAAAACCACGACAGAGACTCACAGTCAGTACACAGTTGATGCACAGCCCACCTCGCAGTGAGGGATGTTAAACCTACAGGAAAGAACTTTTGCTGACAAATGAGCAATTCAGGCCTCTTGGGCTGCATGAGGATGGTCTGGAGGGGCTGCTGGGGAGGCTGGGGGGCTGTGTGTGTGTTTGAGTGGGTCAGTGGTGTGTTCTTGCAGAGAAAAGGAGCCAGGGGAGGGAAGAGGTGCCTCGAGGGCAGTTTTCTCTGCTCCTCAGATCATCCCAGGAGCTGGGGTGGGCTCTGCCACGGCTCTGCCACTCTGGTGACTGAGGGGACACCTGAGCATGGGCTGCCCTGTCAGGACTTTCCCCACTGGGGCACCAGGACTCCTCTGATCTCAACACCCCGGCTGTTCCTCCTCTGCTCACACTTCCCAGGAACAGCCACGTGCGGCCTGTCCAGCATCCGTGGTGTGCACAGGCAGGAGAGAGAAAGAACGTGTTGTCCTTTCCCAGGGCTGGAACCTGGGAAAACACACCCGAAATCTTTCCCATCCCTGGCCAAGGCAGGGATAAGTGCAGTGCAAAGTCTTTTTTCCACTTTATTTTCCATCATCCCCAGCTCTCACGGGAGAGAACCAGCCCTTGGCATGATCCCCTACCATGGGCCAAGCCAGATTAAACACACACCTTTCAGTCTGAGACAAGGATCTTTGAGGCAAGACTCTGGAAAGAAAAACAAAAAAATAATAAAAAAACCACCCAAACAAAAATGAAGGAGAGCTGCCGTGCCTCATTTGCATATTTGAATATGCAAATAAGGGCTGTTTCTTATCCATTGGCATTGGCCCTACTGTAGATGGCAGCAGCACAGCGGATCTCTGCCAGCATCCAGTGCCACAAAGAAAGACGCTAATTGGATTTGCAGACGCTCATTGCAAAGCCCAGAAGTTGCTGGAATAGGTATAAAGAACCAGGAGCTCAGCCCACGGCTGCCTCGGGTGCGAAGGCACTCGGCTGACAGCTCGTTAGCTTGAGATCTCCCTGCAAAATTAGGAGTTTGGAGAAGCCTGGAAGGCTGCTGGCTCTGGCATCCCCAGCACCCGAAACTCCCAACACGCTCCCAAAGAGCCTGGCAAATTTTCTACCCTTGGCTGTGATTTTTTTTTTCTTCTTTTTGAGGGGAGCTCAAAAAGAAAATCGGGGTAGGTTGACCAGTGGTTGTGCTGGAAATGGTTCAGGCTGGGAACTGCTAGCAGAGCAAAGGCTGGTTCTAGGAATTTCTCTCCTTGAGTGTTTTTGCAGTTGAATGTTAAGAGCCACCCCAGCACATTTTAAATTAATCTGTTCACACCACTTCATCGAATATCCTGAGTTGGAAGGGATTCACAGGGATCAGCAAAGTCCAGCTCCAAACTGCTTGTTCCAGCAGAGAGTGCTTGGAGTAGCAGGTGGTGCTTACCCCAAATTGTTCAGTAAAAATGAGGTTTAATGCCCAATTGTTGGGCGGCCAGAGTGCATGTGAAAGCTGAGACACCTGGTTCTGGGTTTCCCATCTTGGAAATGTCCAAGTTCTTGGTCAGATCCTGCTCCTGAAAGCTGGAGGAGTGACTTGTGTCCAAACCAGAAGTGGGATGGCAGCTGTGTCCTGCACTGGGAGAGCACAAAAACAGCCACTAACACCAGGCTGGGCAGAAATAAAGGAAGGGAAAAATGGCCATTGAGGGAAATTAAAACAAAAAGCAAATTCTAATGACATTTCAGAGGAATTAACCAGCAATTTTTCAAGAAAAAGCTCAGGGTCTGGTGTGTCTGAACAACATTTCTTGCACTAGGTGGAAATTCAGCAGAGCAAGAGCAAACTTGGGAAAGATGAAGACATTCCCAGGAAATACTCAGCCCTGGGGGCACGTAACCACCGAGGACTGTGATGAGGCTGTGAGTGAATAGCCAAGACGGGGAGGTAGAAAATAAAAAGATTTAGACCCGAGAGTCACGTGCATGGGAATAATGTTCACAATTAAAGATATCAATGAGAACTCCCAGAGAAAGAGGCCCTTTCTCAATGGAGAAGAAAAGGGACTGTCCAAGGAGATGTCTCTTGGGACTGCATCAGACAGAAACACGGAAAATTAAACCCGGAGCACTTAAAGGAACCCAAATCAGGCTCTTTTTTGTTGTTGTTGTTGTTAACTGAAGCGATTAAGCATTTTGCTTGGCTAATATCCTCTATCAGGTTGATGAGGTAAAGTGGCTCTTTAGAACGATTTGGGAACCGATTAATCCTCGCCTGTGGCGATCAGTCAGCGACACACAGAGTTATTGGCTAACACGGGGCTTTTCTGCCGCCTCGCAGAGATCAACAAACCATCTCAAACGAGAAAGTGGCACGGAGAAAAACCCTGAGCGAGTTTGCTCGGAAATAGTCACCGATAGAACTTGTAAAGATCAGTCCCGTGGTGCTTTAGGGCTGGCAAAATTGAGAGGTGTAAGTTTAAAACTTTTTAAAAAAGGGTGAATCTCTCCCCGGGAAGGAGGAAGAAGGGGGAGAGGGGGAAGGAAGGCGGGAAGGGGAAGGGAACTGCGGGGGAATGAGGGACAAAGGGGAGAAATGAGGGAAGTGAGGGGGAAATGCAAACCGAGAGGAAATGGGGGAGACTGAGGGGAAGAATGAGGGGAAAATGAGGGAGATTGAGGGGAAAAAGCAGAGAAAGTGAGGGGAAATGAGGGAGAGTGAGAGGAAAATGAGGGAGATCGAGGAGAAAAAGCAGAGAAAGTGAGGGGAAATGAGGGAGATGGAGGAGAAAAAGCAGAGAAAGTGAGGGGAAATGAGGGAGATGGAGGAGAAAAAGCAGAGAAAGTGAGGGGAAATGAGGGAGATCGAGGAGAAAAAGCAGAGAAAGTGAGGGGAAATGAGAGAGAGTGAGAGGAAAATGGAAGTTGAGGGGGAAAATGAAGGGAACTGAGGGAAATAAGGGTGACTGAGAGGAAAATGGAAACTAAGAGGAAATGTGTGAGACTGAGGGGGAAAATCTGGGAGACTGAGGGGAGAAAGAAAAACATAAAATGAGGGAGACTGAGGGGAAAAAACGAGGAAAACCAAAGGGAATAGGAGATAAATGGAGGGAAATGAGGGAGACTTGGGGGAAAATGCATGAGACAAGGGGGAAATTGAAACGTAAGAGGAAATGTGGAAGATTGAGGGGGAAAAGGAAAGAAAACGAGGGGGGAAATGAGAAAAACTGAGGAAAAAATGAGAGAGAGTGGGGGAAAGGAGAGAAGCGGAAAGAAAATGAGATTGAGGGAGAAAAAGAGAAAATATAGGATACTGTAGGGAAAATAAAAACTGAGGGAGAAATGAGGGAGACTGGGGGGTAAAGGAGAGAAAATGAAGGGGGAATGAGAGAAACTGAAAGAAAATGAGGGAGACCAAGGCAAAAAGAGTGAAAGAGGGAAAGGAAAAAAAAACCAGAAAGAAAAAGGAGGGTAAGCAAGGGAAAAATGGAAACTGAGAGAAAATATGGGAGACTGATGGGAGAAATGAGGGAGACTGAGAGGAAAAGGAAAGATAATGGAAAGAAAATTAGAGTGTGGGCAAATGAAAAGAGAGCAAAGGAAAAATGAGAGAGAACAAGGGAGAATAAAGGGGTATGGGAAAACGGGGGAGAACAAGAGCAAATGAGAGAAACTGAGGGGAAATGAGAGATAGGCAGGAGGAAAAAGGGAGCACTGAGGGAAAATGAAAGACAACGAGGGGGAAAATGAGACCGGGGAATGTGAGGGACAGACGGAGAGAAAAAAAGGCGCAGGAAGGAGAACAAGGCGAGCCCTGCCCGGCCATCCCGGGCTGCCGAGCCCGCCGCATCGGGACCTGCGGCTTCCCTCGTTTCCCCTTGCTCCCACCTCATTTGTGTCGGAATTAACACACCGTCGGGGAAACGTGGACCGAGGGCGGGATGGGAGGAGAAGGGGCGGGATGGCGCGGCCGGGAGCGCACGGCGAGGCCCACACGCCTGATGCTGGTGTTGGTTGTGCACTAAGAGGAACATCGAGGGGGACAGAACCGGGACAGCACCGGAACAGCACCGGGAGCGGATCAGCGACCGCATCGCCCCACACGGGCCTGGGGGGGCGGCCGGACCCCGCTCCCGCCCCCCGCCTGACCCACAGCGCTGGCCCCGCCCAACGCCCCGCCTACTCTGCAGCCCGCCCACCGCTCATTGGTGGGTACGCCTGTCCATCAGGGAGAGGGGGCGGGGCCGGGCCCGCGGCGTGCGGCGCGCGGGCATTGGCGGCGCGCGGGGGCCGCTGTGGCGCTGAGGCGGTTTCCGGTTCCGCGGGGCGGGCGCGGGGCTGGCGCTGCCTGTGAGTGACACACAATGAGGCGGGCGGCGGGGCCGTGAGGGGCCGCGACCGAGCAGGCGGCGGCCGAGGCGGTGGGGAGGGGGGTGGGGGGGAACGGACAGAGCGGCTTCGCTCGTGGACAGAGCGGGGGAAGAGATTCTCTCCCCCCCGCCCCGCCGACCGGGCAGCGAAACCGCCGCGGCGGCGGGAGCGAGCGAGCGGGGCCCGCGGCGCTGCTGTGCCCAGCCATGGACAATCAGGTGAGGGGAGCGGCCGCGCCGCGCTGCCGGAGGGGTGGGGCGGTGCCGCCCCCCCCTCAGAGAGGGGGGCACGTAGGGGAGGGACCCCCGGGGAGGGGGCCCTGAATGGGGGGGGGCACCCCCGTCCTAGGGAAGGGGGGCTGGGGGGCATAGCTCCCCCTTTGGGGGGGCATATCTATTCCTCACACCTTCTTTGGGGGGACTACACCTCCTCCATACCCCTCATTTATGGGGTACATGTCCTCCCCAATCCTTTAAGGGGCACACCTTCTCCCCCATTCCCTTTGAGGAGGCACACCTCCTCCCCAGCCCCTTTTGGGGGGCTCATCTCGGCAGTCCTATTTGCGGGGCACAGCTCCTCCTTCCCACACCGTGTTGCGGGGGCACATCTCTCCAATCCCCTTTGGGCGGCACACGTCCTCCTCATACCCTTTGTGGGGACACACCTCCTCCCTACACCCCCCATTTAGGGGGCACGTTTCCTTCTCACACCTTTTTGGGGGTGGCAAATCCCCTCAATCTAATTTGAGGGGGGTCACACGTCCTTCCCATCCTCTGTTTGGGGAGGGTGCAGGCCGTCTCCCCACTCTCCTTTTGGGGGACACATCTCCTAAATCCCATTTGGGGGGTACACTTTCTCCTCCCCGCACCTTTTACGTGGGCACATCTCCTCCACACCCCCCATTTGGGGGGGGGTCACACATCCTCCACACCCCCGATTTGGGGGACACACCTCCTCCCCACAACCCTTTGGGGGGTTATATCGTGTCCCCAGTCCCATCTGGGGGGGCATTTGATGGGGACTCCTCCTTCCCACCCCGCATATAGGGGTCACACCCCCTCCCTAATCCCAGGGAGGGAGGACACCTTCCCACACCCTTTCGGGGGGCTTCCAGCCCTCTCCCCTCCGTGGGCGGCCGCTGCAGCCTCGCCCGCGGCGGGGGGTGTGAGCAGCGTTTCCCGCAAATTCCTGCCTGGGATTATTGCCGGGGAGGGAGGTGCCGGCGGGGCGACCCCCCGCTCCCGAGCCGCGCCGGGAAGGGTTAATGCCACCGGGAAGGGTTAATGCCACCGGCAGAGTCCCCGCCGGCCCGAGGGGTTCCAGGATGCGTGCGGGAAGTTTACCTGAGGTGATGTGGATGGAGCCTTTTGTGTGCGGGGAGCGGGTAACAGGTACCTCCCGGGCTGAGGTTCGGAACCAGCCCCGCTATCCCGGATAATCACCCGCAGAAGCGGGAATGGGAGCTGCTGATGGCTTTCAGGCAATTAGCACATCAAACAAAAACCAGAGCAGCCTTCAGAATGTTTATTGAGAAGTTGAAAGCAGGCTCCTTTGTATTATTACAAATTGTTTGAATAGGATCCTGATTTCCCTTTGTTGAGAGACACGCTTGGAAAAAAAGGAAAAAACCCTCCATTTTCAGCGGAGCAACTTTGGATGCTGGTTATGTTGGGAGATCTTATTTTCAAATGTGTTTCAACTTCTGGCTTAATTCACAGCGATTGTTAATTGGAGCAGGGTGTGAGGAGTGCAGCAAGTACAACTTTCACTCTCAGTTAAACAGTTCTCTTTTATGTTTAATTTCGTTCTCTTCCACACAGCCCCATCTGGTTCTCAGCTCCAATTTCTCAGCCGTTTCAACTCGGAAAGGCAGATTTTGTAGCCTGACAGTCATTTGCACTTCTCAGGAGAGGGGTAGTAACTGGCAACAGTAGCAGGATTTAAAGGGTAATTATGGAATCGATAACGTGAGGCTGCGGCACAGCCTGGCTCAGGGGATGTGAACACTGTGGGAAGCATCCCAGATAAAGCAGGCCTGCGGGCACACTCCGATGTGAGCTCAGGATTTCGGCAGGCTGGCTCCACGTAATGCTTTTGCAGCGTTGGAGGGATTGCTGTGCTCGGAGAGAAGCACACCTTGCCTTTCTTCTCAGCCCTTAATGCGACATGAAAGAACAGCCGGCCCTGGGCCTTGGTTCTTAGCTCAGGAGCGAGGTGGAGCTGCTGTAGATAAGCCTTAAGAACAGGAAAAAATGGCCTGCCAAGAGAACTTGCAGAGGAAGGTATCCCAAAGAAATGCCGTAGCAATAATGGTGAAGGAATTAATTAGATGAGTTTGTCCCCGAGCCTTAGGATTGATGTGTTGGGTGGCTGAAGGTATTTCGCTGTAAGGATTTAAACTGCCTGAAAGAGTGTGTTAAGGCTTATGGTTGAAATTGGAACTGGACTGCAATTTGGGAGGTCAGGCTTTGATGCCTGGTGCCCTGCAGACCTCCTGTGAGAGCTTTTTACAAAGACAGGAAGGCTGAGATGGAGTCACTTGTGCTTTTTCAGCAAGTGTTCACCATGCTCTGGAAAAAAATCCCCAGTTGCAGATGCAAAATATTTTTTGAGCGTTAATTGTGATCACACTCCTTGCTGCAGTTAGTCAGGGGAAAAATAAGGATGATACTTTGCCTAAACGTTTGTATGGAGCTCAGGAAGCTTTCTCTTTCCCTGCTCATTGTCTAACGTGCCCTTGGTTTGGCTCCAGGTCAACATGTAATATAGGTAATGACAAATAATGCTGCCTCTCCCAATGGTAATTGGGACTTGCTAGGAAGAGTAAGACACTTATTTTCAAGCCTGAAGTGAAGAATAGGGTAGTGACTAAAGCCAGCCCCTTTTTCTATGAGCCTCTTGGTGCTGAAGCTGGATTTTAGTAGGTTTAGTTTGGAATCACTGCTGCTGCTCTGGTTTGTCTAACAAATGTCCACAAAAGTTTGGTACCTTGAGTGTTATTTTCTGTCTACAAATGTGTCTCTAAGACTTCCTTGATTTATCTTGTGTCAGAATCCCGTTTGCCTTTTCTCTGTTACATCTGTTTAATTCATTTCCTTTCTCGTGGCTGTGAAATCTGCAATACTGTGTGGATTTTCACCATTAGTTTCATTTGGATTTTAAGGCACTTAATGGGATTTTTGTGCTTTGAGCCAGACGTGAAATACACCTTCCCTGTTACTCAGTGATCAGATTAGAATTCAGGAGTGCAAATCAGAATTAGGTCAGTTTAGTGCTGGACATTGTACAGGCAGATATGTTAACTTGGTCTTTGAAAGTGAGATAATAAAATATATTTAGAACCATACAGGAAACATAATTTTCTTCTGGTGAGTGATATATTCTAGAGAATATCATAAACCACCAATTCATGATCTGATTTTTCCTGTTTCAAGATGAGTTTTCTGTCAGTGCTGTGAATTCTGTAAGCTGTGAACATCAAGTTCTGTCTCTGACACTTTCTAGAAATAAGGATTCCTCAATTAGGACTTTGCTGACAATTTAACTGATAAGTGAGGCAGAGAAACCGATCCCTCTTGTAGAGCTGCTTTCTCTGCAGTGTTAATATTAGGAAGAAAATAGGTATGAAATGGTGCTGGGAGCTATTTCTGTGCCAGCTTTGCCGTGGATAACAGCGGTTTGCAGTCTGAGGCTGATCCCGCACGGCGGCTGTCGCGTTCCCTGGCGGATTCAGCGCCTCCCAGCAGGGTTCTGTGCTCTCTGTGCTCACGCTCCTGCCTCTGTCCCCTCGCAGTGCACGGTGCAGGTGAAGCTGGAGCTGGGGCACCGGGCCCAGCTGCGCAAGAAGCCGACCACGGAGGGCTTCACCCACGACTGGATGGTGTTCGTGCGCGGCCCGGAGCAGTGCGACATCCAGCACTTCGTGGAGCGCGTCGTCTTCCGCCTGCACGAGAGCTTCCCCAAACCCAAGCGAGGTCAGAGGGGTCGGATGCGGTGTGTCTCTATGAAAGAGCATTTTGCAAGTCGAGGTTGTGTGGAACTGTCACTTTTCTGTGAAATATCTCCTTAAAGAGGAGCAAAATGTCCATTGTGTGCACTCCAGCTTTAACCTTTCCCCACTGTGTTTGAGGAAGGTCAGGGAGAATGGGACCTTTCTTCTGCTGAAAGGGCAGGAGGTGAGCTGCTTTCTCCTCTTATTTAAGCATTAGTATGTGCAGGTTCTCAAGACACAAGTGACAGCAGAAGATAATTCATGTTACACAGTGGGAAAGATGGGTTTGATTTGTTAGAATTTGCCAGCAAAAGCTGGAAACACACGAGAGATTCTCTAATACTGGGCTCAGATGTGTACTGGGTGTGGAGAGTTTTGCAGATTCTTGCAATTTGCAGTCTCAGGTGCCAGTTCAGATGGCCTTAACCCAGCAGAAATCAATGCTGCCATGGGGTGATGGTGTCTTTGCTGTACATTCCCCCTGCAAGCCCACTGCAGTCATTGTGGTTATTTTCTGACTTTGTTTTCTGATTCTGTAGCAAAGTGAACCTTATTGTTGGCATGGGGCAGCAGGAGCTCATGAGGTTGAGGTGGAGGAATTGCCCTTCTCAGGGGCAGTGCAGTTACATCTGTGTAGGGTTGTGTAACTGAATTGGCAGCATTAGTGCTTGAAGAAACACAAGCTGCCTGTGAGAATTAGTGTACTGTGCATTACTGCTTTGGGAGCAGGACACTCAGGATGCCTTAGGACAACCTGTGACTTTGGGTATTTTTGGGAGTCCACGGTGGAAAGGAACTGAGAGATGCTCAGTGTTCACAAGGGTGTGACTCTGGGCTGTGCTATCTCCTTCAAACTGATCTGCTAAAACTGATGGATGATAAGCAGGTGCAGGACTGAGCTGAAAGCTGATGTATAGAATAAAAATGCAATCTGTGGGTTGTAGTTCTTGTCTTCTGGTGCAATTCATTTATTACAAATAACTGTTGGGATAGAATCCTGGAATGGTTTGAGCTGGAAGGGCCCTGAAAGCCCATCCCATTCCACCCCTGCCATGGCAGGGACACCTTCCACTGTCCCAGGCTGCTCCAAGCCCTGTCCAGCCTGGCCTTGGGCACTGCCAGGGATCCAGGGGCAGCCACAGCTGCTCTGGGCACCCTGTGCCAGGGCCTGCCCACCCTCACAGCCAGGAATTCCTTCCCAATATCCCAATATCCCATCTCTCCCTGCCCTGTGGCAGTATAAAACCATGGCCTTTACTCAGTCAGTTGCTGTATCATCTGCCTTTACAGGGGTATTTTTTTCTCAGTCCCTGTGTCTTCCATGCTTCCTTGCTCCTAATGCCAGCGTGCCTTTGAGCAAGGCGTGTCTGGGTTGTACCTGAGTTCTGTGGAAAATGCCTTTCCTATTCCTGAGTTTGTGTGAAGGGTTTCTTCAGACGGTGCCCTCTTGGAGCAGGTCTTGGTGCTGAAGGTGGGCTCGTGCTGTGGCAGATTGCTCCGGGAGCCCTTGGAATTTGTCAGAAGAGAGTGGCAGAGGAACAAAGGCTGCTTGGCAGATAGGCTTAAGATTCCTGCTGCCATATTGGCACTGTTCTGTGCTTTGGGATTTTTCCCTCTAAATGACAGGGTTTTTATATGAAATTCAAGTTAAAGCAAGTCTAGAGGGTTTTGTTATTTTTAGTGATGCCCTTTTTTCTCAGTTGCATTTGGAGTGCTGCTTTCCAGCACCTTAATGATGGTAGAAGTGCTTAGAGCTGGGTGGGGATAATGCAGCTACATTAAAGGAAAATAATTTGTGTGCTTTTAGGTTTGATGTACTGTTCCCTAATCATATTAATTACTTGGAATTCTTAAGAGAAACTCAAAAGATTTGCACTGAATTCCTCCAATTACCTAATTGACTTTATTTACATATATTGTAGTGCATAAATTATATGCAAGTGCATCCGGTTCCTGAGAGGGAGAATATCTGTGTGGGTCTCACGTTTCCCCTGGCAGCTGCAGTGTGCTGCTACATCATGGCCAAAGAAATGATCCTGGAATCCTTCAAATGGGATATCCTCAATGGATAACAGGAGGGATTCAGAAGCATGAACCCACACAGATAGCGGGACAGGGGGAACTGAGGCAGGCACATGCAGATTAATTTCTGAGAAGCAATTAACTTTTCTAATTGCTGTTTCTGAAGTAAGCAGCCCTGACCTTAGCAGCAAACTGGTTCACCTTCCTCCTCATGTTTCCTTGTGTGTGAAATAAATAGCAGCGCTCACCTGCCCTTCAGGTTTGTTCACCTGTGGGAGAAGCAGCAGTCTGGAGCGTGGCTGTTACCCAACTATGGGCATTGAGGAGTGCAGGGGAGTGTTTCAAGGAAAAAAATATCACCTGCTTGTTGTGTTTTGATTCAGAAATAGGGGCATCAAAGTTTACCTTTCTGTGCTGTTCCACCTTTTGGGTCTTGTCTTTCCTTGCCAGGCACTTGGAGCTGGCAGTTTGCATTGTTGTGGGACTGCCCAGAAATGTAATTGTATCTCTGTGCACAGGAGGGGAAGGCTCTCACTGAGGCTCGGGCCTGCTGTGTTTTATGTTTCCATTCCATGGGAGGAGCTAAGAACAGATTTCATGTTCTTAACTAAGCCTGTGGCCACCATCTTATTCTGTGTGGGTTTTTCCACAAAGGTCAGTGTTTTAACTATGCCCTGAGTCGCCAGAGGCCCGGTTCTCCTCTTGCAGCTCCTTTTTGGCTCGCGTAAAGTGCTGAATTCCAAGTTCACATTTATTTGTTCTCTTTCAGTGTGCAAGGAGCCCCCCTACAAGGTGGAGGAGTCTGGCTACGCTGGCTTCATTATGCCCATTGAAGTGCACTTCAAAAACAAGGTAGAATCTGATTTCTGGTCTTCTAATTGTTTTGAGCTGTGCCAGAGCTGAAACTGCCTGACAGAAAGACTCTAAATTATGTGACTGCTTTATGTGTGTGTTTTTTATTAGTCTAATAAATAGAATTTAACTGGGAGTTGGAAGCTCCTGCCAGACTTCAAAAGAAAGCTTTTGGCAGAAATGGAATTGCATAGAAAGGTGATACCAGGACAGTGGATGGTCCTGGAGATTGTGAGCAGAGATTGCACCACTTGTAGCTTCTTTAGCATGGAGGATATTAAAGCAATTTAAAATATTTTATGTACATATGGAAGTAAATAAACATAAAACACTGATACTATAAATATTGGTGAACACTGTGTTGATTGTCAATATATTAAAATATCTGCTTTTGAATTTGCAAGCTTATTAAATTTAACTTTATAGGTATGAAATCTGCAGAGGCCCAAGACAAACATTTGCTTGTGCAGCACAAGTATTTAGAGCTGTGTTAAAGATATCCTTGTTCTAGCTCAGTGCTCTTCCAGAAAGAAAACACTAAATATTTTAAGTCTTAAGATGCATTGCCAGCAGGTATATGAAAGTTAAAATTTGGATTTATTGCTTGCTTTAAGTCTACCACAGAGGTCACATGCTGTAGGTTATGAAAACGGAATTGGGCACTTGTGTTCATATTACCTCAGTTTCAGTTAAATTGTTTTGTTAAACATGAATAATGGATGTTTCTGGGTTTGATTACTGCTTAAATAATAAAATAAAAACTAATGTTTTGCTTATGATCCCTAAGAGGGAACTGAGGTAAACTAAACCAAAAATGTTGAGCCACATCGCTGTAATCTGTGCTCTCCAAGCCCCTACCCCAGGTGTGTTGACAGCAGACCACGTGTAACAGCCTCATTCTCTTCAGCTTCCCATCCTCCTGTCCCCGTCCCTCCCACAAACATCTGTCTGCTGTTCCCTTCTGTCCACACTGCTCTCCTGGCAGTGTCACTTGGTGAATAATCAGCATTTTGGGTTGGGTTCTTGGCCTGCCACATTGCTCTGACCCCGCTTTAGGGGTTGGAGGGATAAGCCAGATAATAGGAGTGAGCCACAGAGGACAGAGTGCCCTCCTGAACCTGGGGATGTTTTGCCCACAAGTTGTTTTTTGGGTGGGTGGGTAGGGCAAGCCAAAAGGCTGGGAAGAAAAATGGCAGGCAGGGGCTGGGGGGTGAACGTTGTTGATAAAAGCAGCTTTTTTGGCAAACACTGAAAACTATGACTTGAGTGCAACAAAAACACCTCAAAAGCTTGAAAGTAGTTTTACTTCTGGTGGCTTTTCTGAGGTTTTAGATCGGAATCAGAAAATTCTCCATCTGCACTAAGTGTTGGCTTAAGTCAGGTTCAAAATCCTTTACACTCCTGACCAAAACCTGTGAAATTCTCCAGGCTGATTCCTTAAAAGTGGAACCTCTAATGCGTGGGAGGGTGAACTGTGTTTTAGTTCTACACTTCCCTTTGGCCTTCCTTTCTTCACCCAACTGTTCCCCACTCTTCCCTTTTTCCTGCAGCTCTCCAATGGTTTCTTTCACAAATCCTGAGATCTCCCTCGTTTCTGTGTCTTGTGCTGTGACTGCCGTCTGCATTCCTATGTTTTCTTTTCCCTCTGTCCCTCATACTTCTGTGTTCCTCATGGAATATGGAGCTGGCAGCTTCTCTGACTAGAACTTGCTTTCACACCCACTGGGGTCATCACTCCTCATTGTTTCTCCACGCACGTGACTGCAGAGTTGTTCCCCAGCACCAGCAGAGAGGTGGCTTTTATAAATAAGGGAAATAGGTGGGCTCTGTTCTCCCTGGAAACAATGGAAGGAGCTGTTAATTTAGGAGAAGGCTCGTTGTTTCTGACATTTTGGTCTTCAGAAACACGACAAATAAAAGTTGCAGACTTGTTTTCAAATCTACAGATCTTCAAAACAGTCATTTTTGCCCTGTTTTTTAGCTGCATGTTTTCTGGAGAAGTTCTTTTCCATTTTTAAGCTGATTAACAAATTGCTAATTAAGGAGTTTCAGGCAGCACCTCTCATTATTTAATTGGGGCAAGGGGTGGTTGAGGGAAGAGGTGGAAAAGGTTCCATCTTCCAGCACATCATTGGATCAAAGAACTAACTTAGGATTGCAGGGAGCTCAGGAGCTGCTGCTGAGGGGGTGAGCAGGGACAGGAGCCCAGGAAGGGCTGGAGCTGTGTCAGGGCTTGGGCTGGAGCTCAGGGAAAGGTTCTTCCCCCCGAGGGTGCTGGGGCACTGCCCAGGCTCCCCAGGGAATGGTCCCAGCCCCAAGGCTGCCAGAGCTCCAGGAGCGTTTGGACAACGCTCTCAGGGATGCTCAGGGTGGGATTGTTGGGGTGTCTGTGCAGGGACAGGGGCTGGACTGATGATCCCTGAGGGTCCCTCCCAGCTCAGGATATTCTGGGATTCTGTGTGAAAGGTTGGGCTCCTCTGTTCACCACTACCCCAGTGATGATGCCATCCAGGAATTTTAAGAGCTCTGATCATTTTCAGTAAGTGGAGTTGAAGGAAATGTGAGAGGTAAATACTTCTACAAAAACAGAAATGCAAAGACTGGGATATAGTAGAAATCAAAAAGATAGGAAAAGAGAAGGAGGAGTGACAAAGGTTTAGGACACAGCCTGTGTTCTCCTGAATTAAAGATGGAGTTAAAACACCAAACAAATCAAAGTCTTCATTCCTTTGAGAACCTTACCTCGTTCTCACTCTGATCTGTGTAAACCTGTTGACACTGGTGAGGATCAGCTGGTGTGTGTGCAGCAGATATTGTAAATTGATTACAGCATTTGGGACTCATCCTTGAGTAATTCTCTTCAAGTAGATTGTATGGATTGGTTCTGGGACTGGGGAGAAAAGGCTCTTTGGAGGTGACTGGGCAGGGGAGCTGGGTGGGTTTTGTGGCCATATGTTCCTCACATTCTGACACATTTTTGTTGGTGTGTGTCCTTAGCTGAAACCAGACTTTGAGAGGCTTTGGGATTTGTTTATCGAGGCATGTTTAGCTTTGTGAAGGTGAGAAGAGAAAGGATTTAAAGGAGTGAGCCAGTCTGTGGAGATTGATCTTTGCCTTGGTTGGCTGAAATGGGTTTTTTTCCACAGTTTAAGCCTCCTTTCTTAGCCATTTCCTTTCCCTGTTCTGATTTGTTACTGGAATGATAAATCCTGGCTGTCAGAGCCCGAATGCTCTTTGCTTTGGTTAAAGAAATACCAACCTGTGCTCTGGGAAGGAACAGCTTTACTAAGAACTGTTTTAATGAACTTCATCGGGGATTTTTTAAACATAAAAATTGCATTAAATTTCCCATTGACTCTTTGTGTTGGAGGACTCCCCTTTTGTTATCATGGCTGTGTGTTTGGAGCGGCACACTCGGTGCTCTTGGTGCCTTTTTATCAGATAGGGAAGTGTCAGCAGAGTGTGAAAAAGGTGTGAGAGCCTGTTCTGATCCTTTGTGAACATTGCTGGCCTGTGTTTATCCTTCCTGTGCTGCAATCCAGCTCCTCAGTGAGTAGGTGCTTTCTCAGGGCTGGGATTTGAATTGCAGAACATAAACTGTGAATATTGCAGAGAGCCTGGGCAGTTGTGGGCTCTGAGCAGCCACAGGACTCACGGTCTCCTTTAACACTGGCAGAGCCTTTGCTGCTGTAACTGATCCTGAAAAACAAATGGCAGGGGCTCAGCAGGTTGATTGATAAAGCTTTTGAAAGTCGAGTTGGCTAATGACAGCAGATCATTTGGACTGGAAATGTTAGTGTGCTATTTTTGTTTTGAAATCCTTTGTGTTCCTGTAACGAGGGCTGCTGTGAGTGGCTTCTGCTGCTCGAATCAATACAAACCGGCTACAACAAATGCGTTGCTGTTTTTCTCCTGCTCTTCCCCTTCCCTCTCCCCCTCATTTTCAACAGTCTGGAGGCTTTTTTTCATTGTTGTCTCCAAATAAATCTCTTCTAGTGGTACATGTTGTAATCTGGAGGCTTTAATACAGGTCTGGCTTTGGTATTCATTCTCTGTGACATTTTTTGCATCCTAATCAAATTAGATCAATCCTCCCCACAAAGCTAAAGGTCTAGTAGATTTTCATGTTATTCTGATATAAGGCAGATGATATTAATGCAACATGGATAAGATGTTGTATTAAAGTCTCTTTAAAGATGCTACCTCCTAATTTTAGTGCTAGAGATAAAAGCCTTCCAGGATTTACATAATGGATACATGGAACTTGGATTTTTCCTATTAGTGAGAAGGAGATAAGCAAAGAAAGCAGAGAAATTCGTTTGATTTTTCCAGTGAGGTTCAAAAGAAAAATATGCATATTTTACCCCTTCTGCAACCTTTGTGGAGGTGATACAGAAAACAAATAGAGAAATATTGGAAAAGGGGAAAATTATTTGTGTATCAAAGTAGGAGCTGAGTGGAGACATTGTAGGTGGGCTGCACATATGGCAGGGGAGGTGAAACAGGATCAGCTGCAACTGGTGTCAGGACTGTGCCATCAGGAAGGGATTGGCCTGGGAAATAAGGAAGATTGAAGAGCCTGTGTTTGCATGAGACATTTGATTTTACAGAAATTGCCATTTGGGGCAGGATGTGCACAGGTCTGGAGGAGTAGCTTTAACCTGCTGGAGTTTAGTCAGTGTTGCTGAAACCTGGGGAAGGAGGAGTGAAACTTGTCCTTCTGTCTGCCCTTTGAGGGAAACGTTTTAGGTCAGTCCTGTATCACCTTCCTTCCCAAATCTGCAGCAATTCCTTTTGTCCTGCTGCTGCTACCGAGGAATCTTTGCTTTTACCTTTTTCTGTCAGAAATTAGGATGGATTATCAATTTACCCATTCTTTTACCTGAGCAGGGTCAAAACCCCTGGGCTGTGTGTGTTTGAGTAACCATTCAGTGTGACACATCCATAGGCACCTCCAGATGCTGAACATACATATATATATAATATATATATAAAATATAT
Organism: Prinia subflava; assembly: GCF_021018805.1. NCBI lineage: Eukaryota > Metazoa > Chordata > Aves > Passeriformes > Cisticolidae > Prinia > Prinia subflava. Next base: position 13,507,678 of record NC_086254.1, read on the forward strand.
ATTTATATATATTATATATTATATATTATATATGTTATATATATTTAATATATATATATTATATATAAATTATATATATATATTATATATATATTTGCAGTGTGTGGCAAGGCTGTGTTTGCAAAGGCAGAAGCTTTATCAGCCATGCCAGCTTCATATCATGTATTTGTAAGAGTTAGTAGATTATTAAGTGCTTGTCTTGGAGTAGTGAGTAGATAAAGAGATGTATTTACACTAGTCTGTATTATTTATAGTCATATATTTATTGTACTCATTATATATATATATATATAAACTAACAATATATTAGGAAAACCTAATTTTCAAACAAAGTAATAAACATCTGATGGAGGAAAGTCCTAAATGCTTAACCCTGGAGAATCTCCCAAAAGATAAGGGTGGTTCATGGATTTCTGAGTGGAACAGAAGGCTGATTATTTCAAAATGTGAATATTGGACTATTCCCTTTCCAATGCCCTGTCTGGAAGCTGCTCCAGGACCAGTCAGACGGGTTGTACCAGCCTGGGAAGGGGTTTCATTTCTCCAGACGTTCCGGATAAATGCCTCTGTCAGCCTGGATCCATGGCAAAAGGGAAGTGGTGTTAGATGTTATAGTTATTGAATAACCATGAGCCTGCTTCCTTGGTGTGCTAGATTTTTGTAGATAATTTTGTTTTATGGCTTTCTAAAAGTGATTTATGAGCTTTATGCGCACGCTACCAGTGAAATTCTTTTGATTTGTGTTAAGTGGCAAAGGGCACACCCTGCCTTAAAAACAAGACAAGGAAATTTTAACAAAAGACTTTTAAAAATTCCTCCTCTTACAAAAAGTGCCAAAAGAACTTTAACCCATTACTTGAGAACTCAAAGGAAAAATAAAGCAGCTTCAGAGCTCGTAACAGCGCAGTGGCAGGCCATGCAGACAGGAAGCAGTAAAAATAAAACCTAATGTACCCAGCTCAGGAGATTGGAGGTGGAATAGGGGGATTCACTGGATGAAGGGAAGTTTACAGCAGCTGCAAATAAAAGCCCTGGCTTTGTGGTGCTCACTTGGAGTTTACTTCTCTGGCATCCTGGGATTTAAGGAGCAGATGCAAAGTGAGGTTTTGAGGTGCCTTGCTGAGACATCTCTGCATCAGCTTAACCATTTCATGGCTAAATGCACCACTGAATTTGAATCTGAACAATTCATATTTACCAGTTAGAAATGGACATGATCCCCACTTTTTAAAGCTTTACTTGGATGTAGGGCCCTTTAGAAAAGCTTATGTTCTTGGGAGCAGCAAAGTGCCTTCCCTTGTCAGTTTTTCTGATTGACATCAAGGAATATCAGAAGGTAGAATTACCTAAGAGCAAAGCTTGGCTTGTGTCTGTAGTCACCACTGAAGCAGGAGTACCTGAAGGATGTGTGGGATTATCTTTATCTGTACCAAAGTTTGTAGGGTGAGAAAGGCCCTGTGGGTTGCAGGATCCCAACGTGTTACTGGGAAAGGCTTTGAAGTGTGGCACTGTGGACTCAGTCTGGCTTTCCATTTAAAGTTAGAGGATGGGTAGGTCTGGGTCAATTAAGAGAGACTTTCCTTGGGTTTCTCCCCCCTCCTTCTTCCCCTTGATGGTTGTTTGGGGGGAAGAACCTTTTAGGAAGGACCGGATGGATTAAGCTTTGGAGTGGCCTGAGCTGTAATCATTAGCTGGGCAGTGAGGGCAGTAAAGGAAAGAATGTTTATTTGCAGCTTTTTGCTTTGAGACTTTTGTGGTGGTTCTTTTAGGAGTGCTGTAATCTCAACTATTCACTGGGGGGGGTGGGGGCTCCTTATGGCCTGGGGGATACAAAGGAGATTTTAATGATCAGGGCACTGTGCTGGGGCTCGTTCCCAGGGCAGTTGTGATCTCTGATTTGGAGGAATATCACATTAAAAAACTGCCTTAATTCTACAAAAATTCAACAGACACATGATAAATATTTCGATGCTTGTGAAAAAAGCACCAAAAAATGGGATACCCAAGGTGAGAGGGAAAGGGATCTGCTGCCTCTCTCCTGCTCGGAAAGCAAACGGGCAAATGACAAAGCAGAGCTGGTAATGGGATGGCAAAACATCTCCTGACCAAAGCCTGCGCTTGCTGATAGAGCCAAGATTATTTACTCTGTTGTAAACCAGGGAAAGCATTTTAGAAGCCATTATTAGGCCATATTTGGATTTCTATTCATCCTTCATTTCAGTTTATTAGGCTTTGAGGGACCCTGTGCAGCTGCTGTTTGAACTGCAGCGAGCGCACACGCAGAGCTCGCTAATGATTCCGTTAATGAGAACGGGCATGGAAAACAGGCAAATGACAGGGCAGTGTGTTTTGCAAGGATTTTTCTTTTTCTTCCCATCTATATGTTGTAGTAAACTCCTTTCAGGAGCATGTGGATTCTTCAGAGCTTTCTCAAAGGAGGGTCTGAAGACCTGGCATTTGCAGCACGTTAATCTGAGACATTCTCTGTGTCTATTGATGCCCGCCCCTGTTTGAGGGTGAGAATCCAAGACCTAGACTCCTAGACGAGCTCAGGGCACTGATTTTGATGTAAACCAGGTTTAGCTACCACCCTTTGTATTGTTAGAGGTGTAGTTTGTCCAAGGAATGGCCTCTGGAGCAAACAGCAGGAACCAGGGTAGTCTGAAGCCGTTTCAACCTATTTTCAGCAAATCTAATGGCTGGGGCTGGGAGCCTGCAGCGCCTGTTCCCATCCAACAATGCCACTGCACCAGGAAATGGAGCTGCTGGATGGGAATTCTGGAAAAGGCTGCTGTGCAGCTGCTCGCTGCTGCGCAGGGAATGGGGCACGTGGGATGCATTCATGGAAATGCGCAGGGCACCGCCGGCCTCGCCGCGCTCCCCAGCACAGCCGCTCTTGCCACGCTGAATTTCCAGCTTGGAAATACAAACTGCAGGAAGCACCAGGCAGTGAGGCAGTGTCCTGTCGGTATTTGGAATACACAAGAAGAGTATTTGTAATTTTGGGGGAGGGGGGGAAGAGGGGGATTTCTTCCATTCTGTGCTGCAAACGCAGCAGGTGGAACAGAGGCAGTGAGGCGCAGATGATCCCCCCACCACGCATACAAACTCTGGATTGCTTGGGTGAAAGTGCCCTTGGAAAGTTCAAAAGCCTGGGATATCTTCCCATTCAGCCCCTGCAATATGCATATTGAAAAGGATTTTACAAACCAAGCCATCCTTTTCCCATTGCCTTTAATCTTTTCTCGGTGCCCACAGAGATCCTGGGAGTTCAGAAGTTGCTCCTTCTCTCAAAAAGGATTATGCTTTTCTTAATATTGATACTTAGAGTTGCTTCCCAAAGGAGATAGGCTGTGAATTTTGGTGAAAACAGTAGTGCATAAAAGTTGTGAATCTGCTTTTCTGGGGAGATTTGAACAGTTTTAAGCAGACAATTTTCGGTTAAAATCTGTGTCCGTGCATTGCTTTTGCAGTGAGAAGCCTCATGCTTGAGTTCCTGGTGAACAATGCTAACCTCAAGCATAAATAGTTTAATTTCCAGCTCTCTGATCTCATGGTGAAAAACTCCATGAATGCAACACTTGGTGGTTTATTTGGGATTTTCAGGAGTGACTGTTTGGATCCCCAGACTTAGTGTGCATGCCAAGCTTCTTCCGGTTTCCCAAAGCCTTTCTTGTTTTCAGGAGGAGCCCAAAAAGGTTTGTTTCACATATGACCTGTTCCTAAATCTGGAGGGGAACCCCCCTGTGAACCACCTTCGCTGTGAGAAGCTGACTTTCAACAACCCCACCAAGGAATTCAGGCGCAAACTCATCAGGGCTGGAGGGGTAAGTGCCCAGTTTGGGATCTGAAAGGAGTGGACTTGTTTTGCTCCGAGGTTTCTTTAAGCCCAGCAGGCTTCAAGCAGTTTTCTAAATTCATTTAAAAGATGACCCAGCCAGTTTTGACTCATGGTTATAGGGCTTCAGCACTTACAGCAGAACAAATCCTTTGTTGGTGTGTGATTGGTGACACTTCATTTGTCAATTTAAGTGTGAACATTAATATCAAAGCAGAAAAGCCCTCAGGAAAGTGAGATGTGCTGTGGATGCTGCTGGCTGTCAGTCAGGCAGCTGCAGTTACCTGTGACCTTCCTGGTGCCAGGAGCTGCATCAGTACAGAGAAGCTCAAGGAAAGAGAGAGGCTGTCAAACCATTCCTTATTAATTTTTTTTAGCTTAATAGTTAGTGCTTCCTGTAAATAAATGACCTCTGAACCTGGCATCAGCTACTTGTGGCTTAGATAATAAAAAAAATAATGAAAAATTGGACAATATAGAGTGAAAACAAGTGTGAGGGGGAAAAACAGATACTCTCTGGAAGGCCCAGTGAAGTGTGGGTTGCTGCAGTAGCTGAACCCTTCCATCTGGAAAGGTAATGAGTAGCAATAGACTCTAAAGGATGATCCTCAAATAACTGCAGGATTTGAGCAAATCAATCCAAGCCACAAAGTGCAAGAAGTTTTTAGTGAACCAGAGGATATCAAGGTCAGGTTGGACAGGGCTTGGAGCAACTTGGAATAGTGGGAGGTGTCCCTGCCCATGGCAGGGCATGGAACAAGATGAGCTTTAAGGCTCCTTCCAATCCAAATCACTCCTTGATCCCTTTCCTCAGTGTGCCAGTGCTTTCCTGTATTGGGCAGAGAGAGGAAGGTGCTCATTTCAGCCCTGAGATGGCTGGAACATCATCTGCTTTCCAGGATTTTCACTGTATGGTGTTTTAGTCGTTGTGTGCTGAGGTGTTTCAGCTGTTAATCACTTTTGATGCCCTTTCTCTGGTGGCAGTTTTCCACAGAATTATCCTGGCAATGTAGGGTAGGTAAGGGAATTGTTCCATAGACCTCAGTGCTTGGTGTTAAGATTTTGTGAAGGGGGAGACTCAAGCCCTGTTTTTTTTTCCTTTTTCCCATAGAAGAGTGCATTCAGCTTCTCCTAAACCAAGGAAGCCTTGCTCATTCCTTCCAGATTTATCTCCCTACCCTTTTTCAGGGGAAGAGCGTGTGCAGCAGAACACAGAGTTCTTGTCCAGAGCTTTATTGCCTGCCTGTGCTCAGAATATTGGCATTCCCTTTGGGAAAGACACTCGATATTGCATTGCTGCCTTTCAGTTTTTGTGGGTTTAATATTCTGTATTTGTGGAGTTGCCTTGAAACTGAGCATTCCATAGACAATATCTTTTTATGGCCTTTAAGCAGGCGAGTAAAAAATATTGAAAAGATGAATAATAGTGTGTTAATTGAGCAAGTGGCTTAACATAATCATGTGTTAATAGTTAATAGTCCGTGAGACTTTGCGCAGACATAATTTCCCTCCTCTTTATTCCCAGGTAATGGTGATGCCAGAAGGAGCGGAGACTGTTTCAAGGCCGAGTCCCGATTATCCGATGCTGCCCACGATACCTCTCTCTGCCTTCTCTGATCCCAAGAAGACCAAACCCTCCCATGGGTCAAAGGTCAGTGCAGCACACGTTTGGGTCAGCCCGAGGTGAGGGAGTCTTTCAGGCCAGGCTGCTGAGAGCTTGTTCAGCAGCTGTTCCTGGCTGCTGCTAATTCTGAACCGCCTTGTACTCTGCAGTTCAGTAGCTAATGGTCTGGAACTTCCCAGCCTTTAGGAGGCTTTTTTATGATCTGATAGACTTCTCTCCAGGGAAGTTTTGAAAAGAAAATTAAATGTGCAAGACTGGGAGTTTTTGGTGAATTGTACGTTCCTTAAAGGCAGAGAAAATCCTCTCTGCTTGTTCTGGTTGTGTCCTGGATGCTGAGGATGGACTCTGTGGCTCTCTCACTGCCTGCCATGCCCAGCTGCACTCCCTGCACCTCTTGGCAGGAGGGCTGAGTGGAAATCAGCCCTTCCTCTGTCCTCGGGGCAGTGCTGGAGAGAACATCAAGTACGCTCCACTCGGTCCAACGGGTGCTTTCCAGATTGGATGTTTGCCTCCAGCAGTAGCCAGGTCCCGAGACTTCCAAAGAACCTTAAGTTTCTTCTTTTTTTCCCTTATGTACTGAAGCTATTTTTGTGTAATCCTACATGGGAGAAACAATCCCCAAGCAATGTGTTTTGGAGCAGATTACATGCACTTTATCAGCCTGAACAGTCACAGGTATTAACAACAATTCATTTTCCAGTGTAATTCAATTCTGATAGCCGTGTTCTTCAGGGCTTTAAACGCTCTGGCACTTCAGTTGTGCCTCCTGATGTTATGAAACAGAGTGAAGATGACTTACCTGTTAGTGGCTGATTTAATTTTGGTCAGGAATTAAGCACTGGAGAACACAGCAGAGAAATAAAGGGCTCTGAGATGAGCTCTGGTGAAAATTGCCCGTTGCTAAAGAGACAACATTCTCCTGCTTCCCTTCCTTCAGGGTGCCCTGAGCGTTGGCATTCAGGTTAAACCTGAATTAAACATCTGTAGATGTTTCTAGACCTTTGACAGACCCTGGAAAGGAGCAGAACATGTTTTATCCTTTCCTAAATGTTGAAGTGCCCACTGCCAGTTTGTGTGCAGCAGCTTGAGAGAAGTGTGGGTGTTTACCTGGGCGTGTGGGGGTGGATTTCTGCACGGAACAAACGCTGCCATGTGATTTCTGAGGATGTGTTCTATCATTCTGTGCAGAGCTGCAGTTTCATACCCAGCTTGCATGTTTCTGTTGCTGAATTTTAGGATGCAAATAAGGAAAGTAGCAAAGCATCCAAACCACATAAAGTCACCAAGGAGCACAGGGAGAGGCCCAGGAAAGACTCTGAGAGCAAAAACTCCTCCAAAGACCTTGAGAGAGAACAGAACAAGCCTTTGAAGGACTCCTCCAGAAAACCAACTGAGAACAAACTGCCTAAGGAGGAGAAGGCACCTCCAAAAGCTGCTTTCAAGGAACCAAAACTGGCCGTGAAGGAGACCAAACTGGAGAACACCTCTCCAAAGGGAGGGCCACAGCCGGAGTTAAAGTCTTCCAGCAAGAGGCCCTCCAACGTGGAGTCACCAAAGCCTAGTGCCAAAAAACAAAAAAAGAGTAGCTCCAAAGGGGTAAAGAATATCCTGGGGACATCTCCCAGAACCTCGTCTTCCTCATATCCAGAGAAGAAACAAACCAAGGAGAAGATGAATGCCAAAGTGGAAAAGGTGAAATCTGAGAGCGAGGCCAAGGAGATCAAAAAGCCCGTGGAAATGGAGGAGTCAAACTCAGAGGATGAAACTTCTTTCAAGTCAGAGGTGAGTAGGGATTTATTCTTTACCAGTTTGGAAGGATGATGTTAAATCCCTGCCTGAAAAAGATGTTAAAAATAATCTCTCAGAGAAGATAGAGCAGCAGATTGATAAATGCTTAGGCTGGGTTGCATCTCAAAGAAAATTCTTCTTTGAAACTCCAGTCAGTATTAAATGTTCCTCCTGTGTGGTTTAGCTCCTATTTCAGATACAAACTTTTATTGAGATTTATCTGCAGCCAGTTACCTAAAAGTCAGAGTTTAAGGTTATGGTCCCACATCCATCCCTGGCAGTGACATCTACAGAGCTACAAGAGATACAGAGACACTTTCTGCTCATAGTAGCAATGTTTTAGAGAGTGATCTTATTTCAGAAAAGAGGGAAATCATCTCTGTTTTGGTAACGAAAAAGAACAGTATTAAATGTAAATAAAACCCCTCTTCCTGCCGTGGCCTGTAAGAAATGTGCCATTGGCTGAAGCTCAAAATACAACCACATGCCACTAAATCTAAATAAGTTGTGTTGTGAAACATAAAACAAATTATGTTCTTGTAGTACTATTTTTAAAAGCTGTCTAAATATTTTTTTCCTTTTTACAACTGAGAACATTCCTCATCCTCTGTTTTCTAAAAAGTGTTTTCCAAAAGAAGGCAAAAAAAATGCAAGAAGGGACAGACAAATCCAAACTCTTGCTACTTTTCACTTGTATATTTGTTACAAAGAAGCCATGTATCTTGTAACAGCACAGGATAATGTCATGGGAATTCTGGAACTGGTTCCTCCTGACCACTTTAAGAAAGGTTTATTTTATTAAGATGAATTTTCTCGGGACAGTTTGTATTATGATTTAATCAGCACTGTGATACAGCAAATATCGATGTGTTTGTTGGGAAGGGGGTTTTATCTGCAGGATTCCCAGCAGAAGAGTTTATTGGGCAGGTGTTAATTCCCCTCTGCAGAGAAGTCACATCCCTGGCAGTGCCCAAGGCCAGGCTGGACGGGGCTCAGAGCACCCTGGGACAGTGGAAGGTGTCCCTGCCATGGCAGGGGTGACACCAGATGAGCTTTAAGGTCCCTTCCCACCCAAACCATTTGGGATTTTATGACTTTCCAAATGGATTAAATGTGCACACTGGGCATTAAGAAGAGGCACTTCCTCTCCCCTTTTGCCAAAGTGCAGCAGTGCTAAGCAAGCCCCACATTTCAGTTCCAGGCCCTCCCTGCAAACCTGTGACTGTGCTGATCCAGAGTGTCCCTGCTTGTCCCCGAGCTGTCCCCATCCCCTGTCAGTCCCAGCAGTGCGAGCTGATGGTGCTGCCAGGCTGTCCCTGCAGCCACAGCCTGTGACAGAGGGGCTCAGCCTCTGCTGCAGCCTGTCCTGCCGTGTCCCCAGCTCCCGCTGGGTGCTGGACAGCGGGACCTGGGGACACTCGGTGACAGCTGAGGCTCCTGTGGGACCTGAGCCCCAGGGCACAGCTCACAGTGCTCTGGCAGCAGCACCCAGCCTCTGGAGTCCTTGTGCACCCCGGGGTGCTCCCAGCACTGCTGGTTGCAGCTCCAGGGTTTCTCCGGGCACTGCTGTGTGCGGGGCCGGGTGGGAGCCACATCACTGGAGCGAGGGAGCAGCTGGAGGTGGAGCAGGGCCCGGAAAGTCTTAAATCAGCTCTGCTGCTGCAGCCAGGGGATTGTGCAACAGCTCCGGGGCTGCAGCTCCACGGTGGCTCCCCGCTGACATCTTTACAGGCTGCTGTGGACAGGAGCAGCCCTGCTCCCATTTGTGCTCCTGGCCTGGGAGCTCAGGGGGGGACTCTGCACAAGGATGAAGGAGTTTCTCCTGCTATTTCAGCTCCTGTTGGAAACTTCTTAGCCTTTATTTCTTTTTTTAAACCTTTTTTTTTTTCCTCCCCCATCAAGTCCGGTTCCCTGAACTGGCCTCATGCTTGGCTGCCTCAGTGCTGACAAAAGGGAGAGGCAGGGGTGGGAGGCAGCGTTGCTCTTTGCCATTGTCGGCGTTGCTTTGGTCACATCCCGGTGACAGTCACTGAGCACACGGAGCGTGTCCATCTCCATCCTCCCCTGGCTCAAAGAGCTGATGGCATTAATGGCAAAAGGAGAGATGGGATATCTCCAACAACTGCTGCTTAGCTCTTGTTTTAAGGGAAGACCTGCAGATTACCAGGAATGAGGGATGTAGGATAGGAGCTGAGGGTCAGGTGAAAGATCTGTACTCCGTTAGGTTGAAAATATTCATAAAATCCCACAATGGTTTGGGTTAAATATGGCTCAGTTCCAGCCCCTGCCATGGCAGGGACACCTTCCACTGTCCCAGGCTGCTCCAAGCCCTGTCCAGCCTGGCCTTGGACATGTCCAGGGATTCAGGGGCAGCTGCAGCTGCTCTGGGCACCCTGTTCTCTCTGCTCCCCACTTCCATGTTGGAATTCCCCTAAACAGCCAGGGCTGCTGCAATGTGCCAGTAGGTCTGATACTGGAATTGTTAAATGATTCTCCTTTGCTCCTGACCCCTTCCCAAGGGGTGTAATACCATTTTTGACACATTTCCCCCCTTCTTACAGTGAAATAATGAAACTCCTGCCAATACTTGGGTGACTGTGGCCAGCAGGACCATGACAGTGACTGTCCCTCTGTGCTGGCACTGCTGAGGCCACACCTCAAGTGCTGTGTCCAGTTCTGGGTCCCTCAGGTCAAGAAGGACACTGAGGGGCTGGAGTGTGTCCAGAGAAGGGAATAAAGCTGAGAAAGGGCCTGGAGCTCCAGGAGGGGCTGAGGGAGCTGGGGATGCTCAGCCTGGAGAAAAGGAGGCTCGGGGGGGACCTTGTCGCTCTGCACAGCTCCTGACAGGAGGGGACAGCCGGGGGGGTCGGGCTCTGTCCCAGGGAACAGGGACAGGAGGAGAGGGAACGGCCTCAGGCTGGGCCAGGGGAGGCTCAGGGTGGACACCAGGAAGAATTCCTGCATGGAAAGGGTGGTCAGGAATCAGAAAGGGCTGCCCAGAGAGGTTTGGAGTCCCCATCCCTGGAGGTGTCTGAGGAAGGAGAACTCAGTGCTCTGGGCTGGGGACAAGGTGGGATTGGGCACAGACAGGAGGGATTCTGTCAGGAATGATCTTGGAGGAAAAAATTCTGCTGCCAGTTTCACTTATCAATTGCCAAAGCTGCCAGTGTGCCTCTTTGTGCCTGTCTCAAGGTTTTTATAGTATTAACCCTTCCTGTGTCAAATTATTTTTCAATGGATATATGTGATTCTTCCAGCGTCAGGATTTGGCAGCAGTAGTAGTAAGTGAATTCCTAGAAAGCAGTGAAACTGAAATGCTGATTTCCAGGGAATTACTTTTAAAAAGGCAAGATATTACTTGGAGAATCTTTAAAGTAGAACCCACCTGAGTACCAAAACCCCCATTTTAAGGGGATTTTAGGAGCTGTTTGGTGGCAGAGGGAGTTGCCGTGGCCTCTTCTGCCCTCTGGCGGTTCCCAAGGCTATTGCAGGCGATTGCTGCTCAGTATCGAATTTACGTTAAAATTTCCCAATCTCCCCCAAATTTCCTTCCCGGGTGCTGCTGTTACCAGTAGTTCATTTACTCTTCACTCACTCTTACTCACAGGATACTCCTGCTATTTCTGCTGACAGAGTTGGGGTCACGAGGGTTGAGTTGGTCCCTCTTATGTTCTCACAGTTAAGTGGATCATTCAAAGTGGTGTAGAAACATCTGGGTTTAGGATATAATAATAATAATTTAGAATTAATTTTGGAGCTAGTTGGGATAAACATCTCCATGTCTGTGAGGAAAGGGGTAGAAAGCTGGGATTGTTCATTGGAGAAGTGCTGGAGTGACCTCATTGTGGCCTTCCAGTGCCTGAAGGAGCCTGCAGGAAAGAAAAACTGTTTATAAGGGATGGAAGGACAGGACACAAGGAATGGCTTCCACTGCCAGAGTGCAGGGATGGATGGGATGTTGGAAGGAATTGTTGGCTGTGAGGGTGGGCAGGCCCTGGCACAGGGTGCCCAGAGCAGCTGTGGCTGCCCCTGGATCCCTGGCAGTGCCCAAGGCCAGGCTGGACAGGGCTGGGAGCAGCCTGGGATGATGCTTTGGGTTAAATCATCTTCAGGGTCCTTTCCAACCCAAACCACTCCATGGCCCTGGGATTCCATGGTCAGTGATCAGTCTGAGGTTCAAGGGAACTTTGGTGGGTACAATAAATGCACTTTTTCAGAGGGTTTGGGTGGTTGTGGGTTCTGTGCTGGTCATCTGTCACACTTCAAAGTAAGAGTTTTCATTCAAATGTTTTTCAGATGCTCCATATCATCATTTGGGGGGTTGAACCTCATGTGCAGGGGTTTGATGGGAGTCCTTGACGTGGCTCCCAGGAGTGCTGAGCTGTATCCTGCCAGACTTCCATAAATGATTTTATTCATTTCACATTTTGGTTTTTTCTGTAACCCCAAGAACTATGTTTAGTGATGAGTGATGCTCTAGAGTGCTCAGATGCTGCTGCCTCACAGTGCTTTGTGCTCTGGTTTTCTGGATTAGAAAGATTAAGATTCTTTTTCTTTTGTTTCCCTTTTATGGGGGGTTAAGTCTGTCCAGTCCAGCCCTTCCAACTCCAGCTCCAGCTCCGACTCCAGCTCTGACTCTGATTTCGAGCCATCTCAGAACCACAGTCAAGGTGTGTTGCAAGAAATAGTTTGTTAAAACCTTCCTTGTGTAACCTTAAAAGGCTCAAGAGAATTAAATCTGCTTTTCCAGCACTATAATAATAGTTTCTTGTATGCAACCATGTGTTGGAGCTGTGATGCTTCAGCAAGAAAAGGCAATAATGTTATAACATCATGAACAAGTATTTTTCTTCTCTTGGCAGCTAATTTATGAGTAGGGAATCCCTCTGGACTTGGTTCTTTCCCTTTTGGCTTTGGTTTCTGCCTCGGTTTATAAATGTGTTGCTGCTGCCTGATCTGTAGAATCACCAGAACAGTTCTCCTCCAATCTCATCTATGTTTTATTAAAAATTATAAATGTGCCATTCATCACTTTGCCAGTGTGTAACAGCTCCTTTCTCAGATCCCTCCACTGCTAACCCAGAGAGGGAAACTGGCAACAGTAAATGTTCCAAGTGCAGCTCCTGTCTCCATTTAAATCAACTCCACACACATGAAAAATATGTCCTTTTGTTCTCATTTGGGAAGGGAGGGGGGGATTTGGGACAGGAGGGAGTTGTGAAGTTTGTCAGCTGTGCTTTACCTCCAGCAAAGGGCCGGGGTGTCCTTTGCCAGTCACACTCCCTGGGAGTCAGGATGTGTCTGGGTTTGGGTGCTGGGCTGGGTGGGGTTGGTGGTTGTGTCCTGAATTCCCTTCTCCCGTGTGGCGCAGGCCCCCTGCGCTCCATGGTGGAGGATCTGCAGTCGGAGGAGTCGGATGACGACGACAGCTCGTCGGGAGAGGAGGCAGCAGTCAAAGCAAACCCCGTCAGCCGGGATTCCAGGTGGTAACAAATCGGAACGTGGCGTTCGGGATTTCAGGGTGCTCCGTTTGCAGGGAGCAATCCCAGGGCTCCCTGTGGGAGGGGAGGAGGGCAGATGTGTGGGGACACAGAGCTGGTGACAGCAGGGCTGGCTGAAGAGGGGAAGGCACTGGGAGGTGCTGGCAGGCATCAGTGACTGAGCCCCTTCAAACAGTCACAGTTGTAATCCTCAGATCTCTGCAGAGCTCTGCAGGGTGACACCTTTGATCTGCAGGGATCAGGGACGTGTGGGGGACAGGCAGAGCGTGCTGCTCTGGCTGCCTGCACTGACAGGGCTCAGGAGTCACTCTCTGCCCACCCTGTGTTGGCTGCTCCACTCCTCTGGACTCAGTGACAGCTGTTTCCTGCTCCAGGCCCTGGAAAGAGTTGAATTCCATCCTTCTTCCCTCAGGAAATGCTGTTACAGCCCAAACCTGGGGTCTCAGGGAATATTTGAACCCAAATACTTGGCCCAGAGAGCAGCTGCACATTGGAAATGCTGCTGGTGGTTACCAAAACAAGCAAATACCCATTATTGCATTTATCATCAGTGGGACAAGAATGGAGAGGCCTTGAAAGATATTTTTGTAGCCCTTTAGGGGATAACCAGCTTAGTTGTAGGACACCTGCCATATCTGTAGGGCCAAAGGAGAATGAGAATGAATTGGAAATTTTAGAGGTTACACCAGCAGCAGGTTACACCTGCTCCTTTCAGTCTGCTTTAATTGTAAATGCACTAAGTGCATTTTTTTGCCTGTGGAGGTGTCAGTGAGTCTCATGCAGACACTTTGTAACACTGGGAGGAATTCCTGGAGTTGCTATTTGTGAAAGGAAGTGATGCTCAGTTGTTCAGGGGACCTGTACATGCCAGAGTTGAACTGCCACCTGTAATGTGTCACCTCAAGCTCCCTGCTCTGGGAATGCAAGGTGACATCAGCTGGGAGAAAAGGGATCCTTGGAATCTGCAGCGACCCATTCTGCCAGCCAGTGCAGCAGTCAGTGACAGGGATGAGAACTGCACTCAGCTCTGTGTGGCTCAGGTTGAGTTTGCTGATGCTCATTCTGTGCTGCTGGTTTTCCAGACTGAGCCTCAGTGACAGTGACAGTGACAACAGCGCCGACTCGTGCCCGCCCAGCCGGGAGCCACCTCCAGGGCAGAAACTGCCCCCGGCAAACAACAAGGTATGAAATTCCCATTCCCACAGCTCTGCTTCTCATCTGCACTGGAAATTCCCACTGGCACCAAATTTTCCCTATTTTTGTCCTCAGCAGACGGGTGATTCCTCCCTTTCCAGCTGCTGTGACACCCCCATGTTTCCTAAGCTAATTTTGGTCCTCTTGGTTTCTTTTCCCCTCAGGCATCTGGAAGGAAAAGCCCAGAGTCCTGTAACAAGCCAGAGAAGATCCTGAAGAAGGGAACATATGACAAGGTGTGTCCTGTGGAGAGGCATTTTTCATGAGGGCCTGGAGTGCCAGGACACAGGGAATGGCTTCCCACTGCCAGGGATCAGGGTTAGACGGGATATTGGGAAGGAATTCCTGGCTGTGAGGGTGGGCAGGCCCTGGCACAGGGTGCCCAGAGCAGCTGTGGCTGCCCCTGCATCCCTGGCAGTGCCCAAGGCCAGGCTGGACAGGGCTTGGAGCAGCCTGGGACAGTGGGAGGTGTCCCTGCCATGGCAGGGGTGGCACTGGATGGGCTTTGAGGTCCTTCTAACCCAAACCATTCCAGGATTCTGTGATTGGGGAGCTGAGTGTCACAGAACACTTGGGCCTCACTGTGCACAAAGCCACCTGAATCAGCCCAGCCTGTTCATTGTTCTGTCTCAGCAGGGTAAAAGCTTGAGTTTAACAAAAACCAGATGTTGAAAGGACAGGCTTTAGAGAGTGACACTGCAGAAATTTTGTACATTAAATAGCTGGAGCCCCAGGTGGTGTTCATAGGCAAAATTGAAATTGTTATATTTGTTTGCCTTTTGTCTGAACCAATGGCCAGGTCACTGCTGCAGTACTGGGGAACTTCATTAAAAGGCAGTTTAATCTAGCTTTGATCTTATAAATTGAAGATTATTTGATGCTCTGCTTTGCATGTTGAGTTGGAACCTTTGTTCAATGAAATTCCCTCCTTCCTTGCCTCCAAGGAGGGCAGAGCAGTGTCCATTCCATGATTCACTGTCTGTGAATCAGTTTTGCTGATACAGACCTGTTGTTGCTTAAAAACCTCTAAAATTAAGGTAAAAACAGACCACTCTACACTAAGAACAATGAACACGTTGAGCCTGTGAACCACACCATTTCCTGGTGTGGTTTAGGTAAAACTACCTGGGAATTCAGTGCACTCCAAGAATTTTTCTTTACCTAAGTGCAGATCATTGCTCAGCAGATTGCTGGGGTTTGGTCACTGATGCATGTGATGTTTTCAGGTAATTTGGAGTTAGTTAGGAGAACCCACACTGATGAGGAGCTCACACTGAGGGTCACCAAGGTGAACTTCACCTCTCTGATCCTTAAAGGTTCTGCCCAGTTCTTGGAGCTGGGTACAGGTGTGGGTGTCATTAAATTTGTAATAAATGGCCTTCAGAGCATTTGTATTTAAGGGAAGTCCTGGGCCCCAGTACTTCAGAAGGAGGTGGAGGCAGTAAAAAAGTGGGAAAATTTGGCAATGTCTGAAAGGGTCTCAGGTTCCTCTGCTCCCCCCTGGGGCAGTCCCTGTGGCAGCCCTCAGACTCTCACGTGTCTCTGTTTGTGTTTCAGGCCTACACGGATGAGCTGGTGGAGCTCCACAGGCGGCTCATGGCACTACGGGAGCGCAACGTGCTCCAGCAGGTACAGCCCTGGCCCTGCTGGCCCCGGGGGTCTGGGGGGGTCCAGGGGCCAGCCAGGCCCTTCACAGAGCTTCTGCTTGGCTTTGAAAGCAGAAATATGCAGAAAAAAATAAAATCAGCTGTGCATGCGGTGTTCTTGTTGGAAATGGTACAGGAGTGTGGGGTGGGGATCTTCCCTCTGCCATCCTGGTAGCAATCCCAAAGTTGGGATCCCCTGGTCTGACTGACAGCTTGGTCTGACTGACAGCTCCTCCCAAGGGGAGGCAGAGGGGCAGGGGCTGAGCTCTGCTCTGGGACAGGAGCCCAAGAGGGGCTGGAGCTGTGTCAGGCCTTGGGCTGGAGCTCAGGGAAAGGTTCTTCCCCCCGAGGGTGCTGGGGCACTGCCCAGGCTCCCCAGGGAATGGTCCCAGCCCCAAGGCTGCCACAGCTCCAGGAGCGTTTGGACAACGCTCTCAGGGATGCTCAGGGTGGGATTGTTGGGGTGTCTGTGCAGGGACAGGGGCTGAACTGATGATCCCTGAGGGTCCCTTCCAGCTCAGGATATTCTGTGATTTTGTGATTAAAAGAAAGCCTGCCCACATGACTATCCAGACTGAGCTAGTCAGGCAGGCAGGAGGAGCTGGTTTGCTTTTCTGGGGAGAGGATTCCCTTCCTGTTGAGCCCCTCGAAGGGGTGGGAAAGCCTGGGTGGGCTCTGTGTGCCCCCTGCCCTCTGTGCTGTGCTTACATCCTCCTCCCTGTCCCCAGATCGTGAACCTCATTGAGGAGACCGGGCATTTCAATGTCACCAACACAACCTTTGACTTTGACCTCTTCTCCCTGGATGAGACGACCGTCCGCAAGCTGCAGAGCTACCTGGAGGCCGTGGCCACATGACGCTGGGCCTGGGAAGCTGCCTCTGCTCTTCAACCAGAGATCCCCTCCACTGGTACCAGGAAACCACCCCACGAACTAGGCCTTCTGACCCTCCTGCCTCACCCGAAGAAGCACTGCCTTAGAGAACAGCCATGCTCTAGGAACGCTCAGCCAGCTGCACTTTTCTTGTAGGCTTCAAAGCGGCGCCTGCCTTGCTGAGTCTGTCCCCCCTGGCTCTGTGGGCCAGGCCCCGAGCAGAGCAGGCGTGCTGCACTTAGGCTGCACAGCGCGACCTTTTCGGTTTCCCTTCGAGCAACTGTTTCAAGAGCACATTTTGCAGGCATCTCTGAGCTCTGAAGAGGCGTGGATGCTGTTCCCTTCCCTGGAGCTCGGGACCAGCCTATGCAGAGCCCTCCCCTGTGCCGTGGGGGTGACACCGGCTTTGACAGAGCTGGGGACATGGGAGGCTCCTGCTGGTCTGCTGCAGAGGAGAGGGGCTGCATTGCAGCTGCATTGCAGCTGCATTCCTGCTGGGATCACCCACCGGTTCAGTGACCTGGCTCCTGGTGGGGACACTGTGCTCGGTGAGGAGGCCTCTGGAACCTGCTGGCTCCTGCTGGGGTTTGGAGATGTCTTGTTTGTTGATCTGAGCTCCTAAACAAAGTCCCACTCCTTTCAGTCTGCTTTAACTGTAATAGGACTCCAAAACTGTAAGCTGTATATTTTATATATATATATTATATATATGTATGTACTGTATGTATAAGAAGGGCCTAGTTGGGTCTTATGATCTTAAGGGTGTGTTTTTCTGTTGTTTTTTTATGGCTCTGGCAGGGGAAGGCGCTTAATAAGATTTGACTCATTTGTTCAATGCCTCTTGTGGACAATTTGTAGTGTAAGGAAGCTGGACAGCAACCTCCAGGCATCCCGTGCTCCAGGAGGGGCTCACCCATCGTCTTTCCATTTGTCAGTGTTTGATAACTTTGCCAAAACATGTGATTGGTTTTGTTCTGTGTTCTCAAAGAGGAATCTCCTTACAGTGGCCCCTATAGTAGTGGCTGTACTTTGGGAAAACCAAAACAAGGGAGAGCCTCAATCTTTGGACACGCCTGGGAGACGCTGATGTCAAACACGGAGCTGGGGCTGTTCCCTGCTCCCTGTCCCGCCCCGCTGCCCGTGCAGGAACAGGCAGGAACCAGAAACACTAACACAGCCCCTTCCCTGGGTGTCTAGTTAAACTAGGATTGACCTCCAAGTGTTGTCCAGGCGGGCTCGGGGACATCCCAGTGCCTCCCTCAGAGCTGTGTTACACCCCCATCCCTCAGTCCAGTGTTTGCCCAGGAATTGCTGGAATTGTGTGCTGAGGGCTGTGGGGGCTCCTGCCCAACGCTGGGGGGCACAGGCGCTGCTGGGGAGCCCCTCTGCTCCAGGCTGGCTGTCCCTTGTTTTGGGTTCCCCCTTTCTTTATCATGGAAATGTTGCAACTAATCAACTGAAGTGGCAATATGATGATAAGCTTGTTTGAGTTGGGTCATGTTGACCCGATTCCCGTTAATTTTGTCCTTGTACCACCTTTCATGTGTCGTGTGTGTGTGTATATATATATATATGTGCGTGTATATATATATATATGGAAGCTCAAGCTCATGCCAGTGCAAACCCTGTCACGCCAGTGATCTCAGCTGTTTCTTTCTTGCTGGATGATGCCAGGGCTGGGTGGAAAGGCCAGACAAGGTGGAGGGCAGGGGGCAGAGGAGGAGGTGGCAGCAGGACCCCACGGTGCAGGCTGGTGGTGCTGTGGGGCTGTGCCAGGGGGAGCAGCTCTGCCCGCACTGGGGCGGGGTTGGTGGCACCGCCCTGTCCCCAGAGCAGCGCGGCTCTCCCGAGGCCTTTGCTGCCCTCTCTGCCCAGGTCACTCCTGCCACAGCTCCGCTCCCAGCACCTCCAGACTGTCACAGAGCCGCCCCTCGAGGGGCTGGAGGTGCCACCCTGCCCCTGCCACCACCCCTGGCCACAGCTCCCAGCCAGTCCCAGCACACCCGTGGGAGGCTGGGCCTGAGCCTGGCTGGAGGCGCCGTGGCCGTGGCATCGTCCTGTCCTGGGAGTGACTTTGTCGGTGAAGTCTGCTGAGCATTGATAGGGATTTTGTTTGGTTTTTATAAGAAGAATTTTACACATGGATTTTTTTAGACTGTTTATAATCCCCCTGAAAACCCGAAGTAGGATTGTTCCCCAGCAATAGTTCCTCTCCATTGTGTGCACATGCTGATTTGTTACTAAAAGGTTTTTGCAAGTACTTAGTTGTTCTACAGAGTTGATGTTTTTGGGGTATGTGGTAGCGTCGGGGAGCACAGCAGGGGTGACTCTGCGAACAAAGAATGGTCACGTTTGGGCCTCATTTGTGTCCCCTTGGAGTTCCCTGTGTAGAATCCCTCTAGGCTGGCTGAACGCTGTTCTGAACATGCCGTGTACAGGTTTTTGTGGATAAAGTGTTTGTTCTTGTGTCACTCTTGAGAGCATGGATGGATTATTGTACTCTAGGAAGGAGGGGGCAGTGCTGCTGTGGGCATTGCTTCAGGTCCTCGAGGATGTGTAGTAGCTTGCGTTGTTAAAAAAAAAGGAAGAAAAAAAAAAGAATCCCAAATTGACTTGTAGCCATAATGGTTTTTGCAAGGAAAAGGGACAGGACTCTGTCGCTTTTCCGTGTCCTTCGTGGTGGCGCTGCTGGCACGGACAGTGCCGGGCGGCCCCAGGGCTTCCCGAGTTGCTGAGTTGGAATCGCGGCGGAGGCGGGATCGGGACTCGGCTCCTCCTCCTCGGCCGGCGGGTCAGGGCAGGGAGGGGCGGGAGCGCTTTCCTGGGTCCTGGATGTGTTGAGCCTTGAGGCTTTGATTACTGACATGTATTAAACAAGGTTAAAAGGAGAGGAGAGGAGAGCAAGGCTGGCTGGCAGCAAAGCCCGGCTGGGGCCACGGAGGGAGCGCGGCTGGCTGAGGTCAGGCTGAATCCATGGAAGTGCAATGACTCTGCCACCCGTGGGATCGTGGGGTGCGGTGGGAGCATCAGAGCGAGCCAAGCGATTGATGCAACAATCCAGAAGCAGTTTTATTGTCAGATCTTGGACCGTGTTTGATGGTGAGAGAGGTTCCAGCGTCCCTCGAGCAGAGCCCGGAGCGGCTCCGGTTCCGCGGTTTTCCTTTGGGGATGTGCCGGAGGCGGCTCTGCCCGGGAGGCTCCTCCCTGCCCGGTGATGCCGTGGCGGCCCTGCCGCACCCGGGTCAGGCGATCGTTAATGCTCTAAGGACCCAAATCGGTGTCGCTTTCCTGGGGCGAGGAATAGCCATCAAAAACTGACAAGATGAGTTTGCACTCCTAAAGAAAAATGTAAGTACTTCAACTTCTAGAGAATTTTTAATTGTATTTCTGCCTAGAGCCGAGGTATTAAATACCTCAGCACCTGAGGATTTTAAAAGTTGTGTCGGGAGAAAGTTCTTCACTCAGCTGGAAGAAATGCAGCTGAGCCAAGACTAACTGCAAGACTTAAAAAAAAAACCACAAAAAAACTCATGTTTGTAATACGTTACAGGATTGTTTGTCCTGAATTTTAAAATTTTTGTTAAATTTGTGGAACTATGGAGGAATTTTCTAGAAAAAGTGAAATAAAGTAAGATGGAAAAGTAACATTGGAAGTGTTTTTCAGTTGTTGTGTTCCTTCTCCAGGGCTGGCTCTGTGGCTTTCCCAAAACCTCCCCTCATGGCACAGGTGACACCGTGGGACTGGGAGGGGAAAAGCCCGGGAGAAGGGAATTGTTTTAGGCACGGGGTGGCTCCGCTGTCCCTTGATCCATCCTCTGTCCAGGGGAGGGGCCCTGCCCGTGGGGCAGCTCCCGGGGGATTGGAGGGGTCCCCGCTGCTCCCAGGCCGTGCCCAACCTTGGCACAGGGACACAGCCCTGGCACGGCTCAGCACAGGTAAAGGTGGGACCGTCCCTGCCCTGCCCCGAGGGGTGTCCTGTGTCCCCGCGGGGGTGTCCTGTGTCCCTGCCCTGCCCCGAGGGGATGTCCCTGCCCTGCCCCGAGGGGTGTCCTGTGTCCCTAAGGGGTGTCCTGTGTCCCTGCCCTGCCCCGCGGGGGTGTCCCTGCCTCGCGGGGGTGGCCTGTGTCCCCGCGGGGATCCCAGGGAGCAGCTCCAGCCCCGGGCACGCCCCAGGCAGGCTCAGCTCTCCCAGCCCAGCCCCGCGCCCGCTCTATCCCAGCAATGAGTGAGAGTTCAGAGACACAATCGAGGCGTTTATTTCACATTCTCTGCAGCCCCTCGCACACAGCAGCTCCAGGCAGTTCAGCACACCCTGGCACAGGATGAGCCGCGGTTCCTGTCGTGCATTCCCACCCTTCCCTTCCCCGGGCACTGGAATGTCACTGACCCAGAGCAGAGACCTCTGCGTTTAACCCACCCTGAGCCGCTCCCAGCTCCTCCCGGTGCTGCTCCCGTCCGTGGGAAATGGTGCTGGGAGCAGGGCTGGGCTGCTGTGCCCAGGGCAGGATTTGGGGTTTGAAATGAGCCAGGTCACCGGCACTGCTGCCCCTGCTGGGTGGGACAGCCCGGAACAGGAGAGCAGCAGGAGGACCCAGGCGCTTCCCTGCAGCTCTGCAGGGGGGGCAGGCTGTGTCCTCCAGCCTTGGATTCACCCTGAGGGCCCCTCACAGCTCTGGGGGCTCACAGAGCCCGAGGAGAGGCAGCCTGGGCTCCCAGCACCATCCCCTGTGCCCGGGCACAGGACAGAGCACTCCCACCCTCCCCTCTGCAGCTCCCAGTCAGACACTACAGCATTTCTGATTGTAAGACACAGACAGATTTCACACATTGTACACAGCCTTATAAATAATCCCTGGAGTAAATCACTTCCCAGAATATCAGCCATGGATACAACTTCAACAATACAATTTATGGCTTCATTATAACTCAAAAAGGTAAAACAAACTCAAAATATTGCACAGACAAACCCAGTTCATGTGAGGTTCCACCTCCACTGCTGTGTGTAGTCACTCAGCATTTGTCATCTCAGACAGAAATAGTTTGTGAGGAAGGAGATTTAAAATGATATGGATGCCATCAGCATGCAGGGAAAACGTGCAGCAGGGGGTGAGGACACTGCTGGAAAATGAAATCTGCCTTTCTCCCTTAGCAGGAAAAGGGCAGCTCCTGATTTGCAGCTCCTGTTTTACATTCATCTCAGAAAAAGAAAACTTTGGTTAGAACGTAACATGTCACGTGGATTGAAGGTAAACATTGTATCACCCTTATAAAAACAAATAAAATGACAAAGTTGAGATATTTGGGATATCTCAGCACAGGACACAAGACACAGGAGAACATGGGCAGGGCCACGCTCACCACACTGCAGGGCATGGACAGCAAAGCAACGCCGAGGGGCTGCCTGAAGGCTGAGCCTCTTTATTCCCACAGGATCCAGGGAATCCCTCCGGGGCAGCTGGGAGTGTCCTCGGGAATGGTTCCAGCCCGGGGCTCTATGTCCGGGCCGAGGACTCCCCCGAGGGGGTTTCGGTGTCCGTGTAAAACCGAGCGATTTGGTCCTGGTACTTCTGAGCCACCGCCGGCCTCTTCAGCTTCATGGTGGGGCCTGTGGGGAACCAGCACGGGCTCAGTGGGGAGGGAGGGAACCCCGGGAGCCCCAGCAGGGCTGGAGGGGACAGGCAGAACACGGGAGCAGCAACCGGTTCTAAATCTCTCTTTGAGTTGAGCAGAATCTCCCTCCCTTCCCCTGTGAGCCAAAGCAGCACAGCAGCACCCGAGGGTGCTGGGGCACTGCCCAGGCTCCCCAGGGAATGGTCCCAGCCCCAAGGCTGCCAGAGCTCCAGGAGCTCTCAGGGTGGGATTGTTGGGGTGTCTGTGCAGGGACAGGGGCTGTATTTGATCCCTGAGGGTCCCTCCCAGCTCAGGATGTTCCATAACTCTGCAAGAGGCAGCAGAGCACAAGGGTGGGTGCTGTTCCACTCAGTGCTGCTGGGCAGAGGTGGGAACTGACCCCCGTTCATCCCATCCCAAACTTCCACATGGAAAAGCCACAGTGAGGAAAGGCTGGGGGCAGCTCTGTGCATGGGGGGTCGTGGTTGTGTTGATGTTCAGCAGCCTGGGAAGGGACACGGGGCAAGCCCCAGACACCACCCCCAGCACTCACCAAGCTCTCCACCAAAGACAGAGAAGTCCTTCTGCAGCAGGACCCACTTCTGGACTCTCTGGGCATTGGACACGGCTCCCTCATTGACAGCAGAGATCCCCTTCTGGATGGCGGCGTACACGGCCTTGTCCTTGCTTCTGATGATTTCTGAGACCTTGGTGGCCGTGCTGCCCAGCTTCTGACAGAACTCCAGAGCCTCTGGGCTCAGGTCATCTCCGGGCTCGCCCGTTTCTGCATCCACCACGCACTGCAGGCCAGGCCACAGCAGAGACTGAGCAGTGCTGAGCCCCAGGGAGCCTCCAGCAGCCCTGGGACAGCTCCTGGGGCCCTTCCCAGCCCCTCCAACCCCGCCGGCCCCAGAGCTCTCACCCCACCCCTGCTGCCAATGGAAACTTGGGACACAACACAGAAACCCCTCAGCTCTCTGCCTGCTCAGGAGCCAGCACGGTGCAGAGCTCATCTGCCAAATTCCTCCTGTGCTATCCAAAGTTAATCACTTTTTTCCAGACCTTTTCTGGAGTTTACTTCCCTACACTGTGCAGCAGCAGCCCTGGAAGTCACACACAGCCCTCAGCCATGGCAAGTGCAGCAGGGCCACCTCCAGGGCCACCTCAGGTGTCCTGCCCCAGGCCAAGGCTGCTGGCCTCGGTGTCAGGAGCAATTCCCTCTCTGACAGTCAGCACAGGCCACCCTGGATGTGTCCTGGTGAAGTTCAAAGCCAGAGTCTGACAAAGAGATCCCTGACAGCCCAGGCTGCTCTGGGAGAGACTGAAACAGGTGAGGAGAACAAAAGGGTTTCCTTTTCCAGCCTCACTTTTGGGTCTTTCCCTTCTGTTTTTTCCTGCCCTTGTGGCACAGAAAAAGCTGCCCTGAACAGCAGCAGGGCCTGATGGTCTGAGCAAGTGACAACTCTGTGCTCTCAGCTGCTCCCTGCAGCTCAGCTACAGCCACTTGTGCTCTGTGCTCCTGGGCTCCACAAGACACTAAAAATGTGTAAAACTCTTCCTGCCTGGAATTAATCAGATTCAGCAGCACAGGTGGTGGATCCCCATCCTGTTTTCCATTACCTTCAGTGTCAGGAGCATAGAAAGGAATTTGGCTTTGTCTCCAACCAACATGGCATTGCTGATGATGGGAACAGCACTCTTGACAGCATCCTCGATTGGAACAGGAGGAACGTTCTCACCTCCTGCAGTGATGATGAGCTCTGGAAAACAATCAAATCCTGATCAATGCTTGGAGCTTCTCCCCTTCCCACAATCTGCAACAACTCAACTGCTCCTTTGTGTCTGCTGGATCAAATAGGGAGTCTGTGGCAGCAGAGCTGGAGAAGGCAGCACAGTAGGATTGGCAAAGTCACAGGCTGCCCATCCCCAAAAGTGTTTAAAAACGTGGGGATGTGACACTTGGGGATGTGGCACTTGGTGGCCTTGGGGGTGCTGTACTCAGTGATCCTAAAGGGCTTTTCCAGCCTCAGTGCTGATCCCCTGACTCCAGCAGGCCTGGAGAGAGGAGCAGGAGCTGCTCACACAGCCCAGCCAGAGCTGCCCTGGTGCTCCAGGGGTGTTTGCAGCCTGGCAATGCAGGGTGAGCCCCTTGGCACCCTGGCACAGGCCCCTGGGCCTCTAAGGCACCTAAGCTGGCACCCAAATGGTCAGAAAGGGAAGTGAAAGGAGGTTCCTGTGTGCTGCAGAGCAGAGGGATCCCCCTTCTCAAGCTCCTGTTCCTTAGGGCGGCCTCACATGAGCACCTCTCTCTCTTTTTGAGGGCTGAGGGCTTGAGTGACGTTGGCTTTGTCTGGGGTTGCCCAAACTGCTGTCCCAAGAGCCACATTGCTACAAGGCACTTGCACAACAGTGTTAAGCTGCTGTTTCCCTTGGAGGTCACCCAGCAAAGCTCCTGAAACTGAGGGAAACTGCTGGTAAAAGAAGCCCACAAGGTATTAACTGCACTGGTGCTGAAATCAGAGGGCTTCTCCCTCACTCTGCCAACACACCTTGGCTCCAGAGGCCACCGCAGGGAAGGACACCCTGCAGCCACATTCATGTGGAGCCTCCAGGAGGAGAAGGATTAAAATATTCTTCTGTGCTACTCACAACCACACACCCAGCAGAGCCTCCCCTGCACCAGAGATTTAAGTTGGGTATTGGGAACAATTTCTTCACAGTTCAGCATTGAACAGGCTGCCCAGGGCAGTGATGGAGGGATTTAAAGGATATGGAAACTGGGGACGTGGGTTAGCTGGGTTTCATGAGGCCTTTCCCAATATTAACAACTCACTGATTCCATAGTGCTGCACAACATCAAGGTAAAGCTGAAGGATGTGTTACCTTTTATTCTGCCTGTGATGAAGAGGAACCCATCCTTGTCGTGCTTGCCCAGGTCCCCTGAGTGCAGCCAGCCATCCTCATCGATGGCCTCTCTGGTTTTGTCCTCCATGTTGAGGTAGCCCATGAAGACGTGCCTCCCTGAGAAGCAGATCTCCCCCACGCCGTCCCTGTCGGGCTCGTGGATCAGGGTGCGGCAGCCCGACAGCTCCTTCCCACAGCTGAAACACAGCACAGACCAAGCACTGACTTATTTTAAACTGGATTCAAGCAGAGTTACTGCAGCTCCTCTCAAGCTGAAGGGTTTGAACAAAGCCCAGCAGCTTTTTAGCACAACAGCTCCACTAAAGAGCTTCAAAGGCATCTGCTCGTGTAAGGGCAGCTGCAGAAAGAGTTGTTATTGCAAAGAGCAGTGCTCACACACCTGCTGGTTTGCACTCACTGTTCTCAACACCTGAGCTTTGAAAGAGCAGATTTATGTCCTTAGCAGCAAACTTTCACTGTGCAGACTGAACGAGCCTCTCAAAGACACCCTGCACCCTTGAGTCATTTGCCATTAAAGTGAAGGCTAGGTTGGAGTCACCAATTCTTCCTTCATCCCACCAGCCCCTAACTTCTTCCCCAGCTCCCACAGAACCCAGCCAGGGTAAATTCACATATCCCTGCTGCTGGTGCCCTTGGCAGATGGCTCCCCTGTGACCTTTTAGTGGCAGCAAGACTCTGGGCACGAGCTGCTCCAGGAGAGGTGGACGTGCCAGAGGCAGAACCCACCACTCCCTCCGCTCCCAGGACGGTGCTCACCTGCCGAGCTTGAAGGCGTAAGGGAGGGAGATGCTGTGAGGCCCAGAGCTCTCACTCATCCCATAGAGCTCCAGCACGGGAATGTTCAGGCTCAGAAAGAATTCCAGGGTCTCTCTGGTGATGGGAGCAGCCCCCGTGTAGCACTTGGTGCAGCGGTCCAGCCCGATGGCCTTGCGCACCTTCCTGTACACCAACTGCCTGGCCAGGCGGAAATTCACCGGCACCTCGGAGCACCTGCACCGGGAAAACGGGCACACGTAGGACTCCTCCCCTTCCTCCTTTACTCTTCATCTTACTTGAGTTCATTCAATAAAATAATGGATTATTTCCCCCCTCCAGCCCTTGCTGCTCCCCCTCGGGTCCAAGTGCTGCTGGCCTGTCACGTGGGATATAACCCTGGATGGAATGGAACTCCTGATCTGACAGCAAAGTTCTCCTAAAGCTCATCAGCATCCCTGAAATGCAGCTCATAATTACCCATTCATCCTCTTCAGGTTGGTCTGCAGCCCCACTCCCTTGGCCCACGAAGCCACTCTCCTTCGGAGCGCTGAGGCTTTCATGCCCACAGATTTCATTTTCTCTTCCATTTTTTCCCAGACACGAGGAACTCCCAAGAAAGCAGTTGGCCTCACTTCCCGCAGGGTCTCCACCAGGCTGCCCTGAGAGAAGCAGGATTTAATGCAGTTTTTAGAAGTGATTCACTGCAGGCTTCAGGTCAGTACTGGTCACTAGCAAAAACTTGGGAGTCTGCCATCAGTTCTGAGGAACTGTTTGTTTTTTGCAGCACCACCGAGAGAAGGGAACCCCTGAGGCATTCCAGTGGGAATTGGGAAGGGAGCAAGGGTCGATGCTTTCATTGCCAGTGCTGACACAAGGATCCTTTACTCAGGACTCAGGTTTAGCTGGGCCATGGTGCAATGTGGACAGAGCAAACAAGGCTGTTGCTCAACCAGTTCTTGATGTGGCACCAGGTGTCAGGTGCTCAGCAGCTCCCAATTGTGAAGTGCTGGGTCAGCCTCTCCCAATTTATGATTGAGTCAAAAGGTGAAGGTCAGGCTCCAGTCAAACCAACAGGAGCAGTTGGTCAGTGGGTAAAGTAAACCCACTTAGGAAAGCTGACAGAACCATGAGATAAAACCTCCTTGTTCCAAGCACCCACCCCAGCTCAAGCAGGTGGTTGGCTGTAAATTTATTATCTTATTATTTTACCTTCAATGCATCCGGTTGGGCAAAGTAAACCTGCACTCCGAAGGTCATGGCTGCCCAAATGTCACACATCTGTGCAGCGATGTGGCTGAGGGGCAGGTAGCTGACCACCTCCTCCTGCCTGTTGCGGGCGTCGCTCAGCATGATGAAGCGCCCGGCCACGGCCGCCGTCCACGTCAGCTGCAACAGGAACACACAGGGGCCTCAGGGCCAGCACAGGGCACAGCAGGGACAGCGCAGCTACAGCACGCTGGGGTCTCAGCAGCAGGACTCAGCTGGAGCAGGGGAGGCTGAGGGGAGGCTCCTCGGGGGCTGCAGCTCCTCCCGAGGGGAGGCAGAGGGGCAGGGGCTGAGCTCTGCTCTGGGACAGGAGCCCAGGAAGGGCTGGAGCTGTGTCAGGCCTTGGGCTGGAGCTCAGGGAAAGGTTCTTCCCCCCGAGGGTGCTGGGGCACTGCCCAGGCTCCCTATCACCGTGGAGGCCCAACCAGGAAAACAGACTGGGGACACACATCTGGGTGCAACAACAGCAGCAGGGCAGAAGCCCTGCCCTTAGTTTATTTTTCCATTATATATCTGTGGCAAGGTGACCATGGATTGGAGAAGGGTATCGCCACCTCTCCTGTCACATTGGTCCAGGAGGCTGTCATTTAACCTCCCCTTCTCTTGGAGAAAGTATTCATAACATTGCCAATGTTTACAAAACATGGTCCTGTGTTTGCAATTCACCAGCGTGAGAAACTGCACGTTTCTCCTTTAATATGAATGCTCAGCAAACCAGGAAAATTCATGGCAACATCTCCCCAGGGAATGGTCCCAGCCCCAAGGCTGCCAGAGCTCCAGGAGCTCTCAGGGATGCTCAGGGTGGGATTGTTGGGGTGTCTGTGTGGGGACAGGGGCTGGACTGATGATCCCTGAGGGTCCCTCCCAGCTCAGGGTGTTCTCCCTCAGCACCCTGGGGTGGCACTGGGCACTCACGTTGTCGTGGCTCAGCATGACGCCCTTGGGCTGCCCCGTGGTGCCCGAGGTGTAGATGAGGGTGCAGCACTGGTTGGGTTTCTGGGACGCGATGATGCCCTGGAGCCGCGAGTCCGGCACGTCCCTGCCCAGCTCCATGAACTGCCTCCACTGCAGAGAACAGAACAGCTCAGTCCCTCTGTGAGGGATCACCCACAGGGAAAATCAAACTCTTTGCTACACACCAGGAGAAGGAAGCTGTTCTCCCTGTCCAGTCCTCTGGAAGAGGCTGTAAATCCACAGTCACCCCAGTGTGTTTTGTGGCTGACACAGGGAGAAGCAGAAAGGAAACAAACCCACCCCCAGCAGCTTTACAGCTCTGTAGCAACTCCCTGGAGTAACTGTGGGGCCCGAGGGTGTGTGGCAAAGGTCAGCAGGCTCACAGCCCCCTTACAACAGGGATTATGCAGGTTGCACAACAGCAGACACCTCCTGCCCACGGGAGGGATCACAGTCACAGAGCTGCAGGCGGGTTTGGGTTGGAAGGGACCCTAAAGATCATCTCATTCCAAGGCCCTGCCAGGGACAGGGATGTCACACTCCAGGTGTTCAAGGCCCCACGGCAGGTCACAAGCATTTGCAGCCATCAGCTGAACACAACCAGGAGTTAGAAGCCATGAAGAAGCCCAGGACTTACTGAGTACAGATTTGGTCTCTTTTCTTTGATCTCATCCCTGTACTGCACAATGGCCTTCAGATGAGGTAGTCTGTCTTGAATCTGTGTTAAGAAAGGAGATCCGTGAGAAGGGGCAAATGCTGCTTGTCCCTTTCAGGCCTCTCTAACCTCACTTAGCATGCTCTTCATATTTGCCACTTTCTGTAAAGCCAAGAGAATCCCATCTGTGCTCCTGAAAGAAAGGGTTTGCCTCTCTAGAAACAGTCATAATTTGAGCTGGGATGTTGCCAGACAACCCAGAGGATGCTCACTTGTTCATTTTGGCTCCTTCTATTTTAAGACCAAGGCTTTTAGGAAGTGAAAGCACCCCTTAACCTCTTGTGAGACACAGTGCCAGTGCCAGCTCAGCTGGCAGGAGCAGGGAGCACACCAAGGAGTCACCTCTGCTCTCAGAGCCAGCACTGTCCTCAGGTAATGCCCTCCCACAGCATTTTACCCTCCCACATCTCTCAACAGGTTGCTGCAACCCCCAGCCATGTAAAGAATATAATTACTTCTAAGATTTTCTGCAGCTGTTTATGGTTTTCCACCACTATAACGTTGGCACTGCAGTTCTCTGCTACGTAATGACAGGCCTCAGGAGAGTTTGTAGTGTAGATCCCAACAGCAAATCCCCTGGAAAAGGGGAAAAAAACAAAACAGAAAAGCAAAGCAGAGAGTTAGAGGACAAGCAGAATTGCTGGCAAAATTCAGACCATTTCAGAGAAAAAACTTTAAGAAGAATATCCCAAATGATATTCCCAAGAGGAAAGATTCTGTTCTGGAGGCGTGGGAAACATCAAGAGTGGTGCAAGGGACCAAAATATCTCATGTAAAAAGCAGATATCACAATTCAGCCATGGGATTCTCTGGCACTTCCCACCATATTTTAATCACTTTGTACATCAGAATGCTTTTGGATTAACCTGTGGTCATCTTATTTTGAAAGAAGCAGCTGGCCAAAAAAAAAAGAATTTAATTTCTGTCTCATTAATTCATTATGAAATAGTTCAGCTTCTAGCCACCTTCATTAAACCCAAATATAAGCAATTGGGTTCAGGGGTTTTTTGGTTTGTTTTACTGGTTTTTTAATCAAAACCTGCTTCTCATGTGGATACTGCAGTCACTCTCTGTCTGCCAAAGCAAAATGCATGGCAAGAAACAAGAGTCTTACCCTGCGAGGATGGCTCCAATGTCAGCAATGAACCACTCTGCAGAATTAAATCCCAGGATGCCCACTCCATGGAAACGCTCCAGCCCCAGCTGTAAACAAGAGATGGTGTTACAGAGCCTGGCTCCTCCTCTGGACACAGCTCAGGGCTCACTGCAGAGCTCTGCTGTGAGCACAGCACTGAGGGAACAGTTTGTGTTCTTACACGGGGTAATTCCCATTCAAAAACTCCCCAGGAGCCAAGACGGAACCAGTGAAAGTTTCACAACTCTGTCCCACTGGAAGTGGGCAGGAAAACAGGGGTTGGCTGAGGTCTGCCCTTGGAAAGACTGGCTCACTGGAATCCAGTAACAGCAATATAAACCTGCAGCCCAGGGAGTTACCAGCTTCCCTTGGAATGAGGAGGGGAGAGGAAGTCAGAAAACACCTCCTGGGACATCTGGTACAAGTTGGGAGTGTCAGATACCAACAATGGCCAGAGCAACAAGCTCCAGTGGCATTCACACTTGGCTATGAAATTCCAGCTCTTGGAGTCCCGGTCTTTAACTCCCTCAGCCAGACTCTGGTTTTGTCCCAGAGTGGGAGATCCCACCACAGGAGTAAAATCAGGCTGGCCTTAACTTGAAGAGATAAGACTTGGTCCCAATGGTAAAAACAGGTAGGGTTGGTTCCTGTCTCCAAGTCTCCTAATCCCAGCAGCATGAGCAAAAGGCTGGGCCAGGTGGGATATTTGTGGTTTGTAAGCATCCCTTTAAGGTTTTTTTCCTTAGCAAGATGAACCTTTCCATGCCCCTGGAGAGGCAGTGTCCAGGTTTGCCACACATCTCAAACATTTCACTTTAAATGTTTCCTTACATGCTTTTTTTCTTGGGTAAATGTGGGAGCAATTGTCAAAAAAATTAAATACCAAGGTGTCCATAGCAAGTTCAGGTACTTCCCTGTCACTGTAAGATTCATCTGCACTCAGGGAGTTTGCAGGTTTAAGACAGACTTGACTGCAGCCATTCCAGCATTAAATGAGTGAACACTAAATTCGTCTTTTTACACAGTGGTAGGGAAAGAGACAACAGTTTTAAAATAAAAGAAGAGAGATTTACATAAGATATTCTTGGCTGGGAGGGTGGGAGGCCCTGGCACAGGGTGCCCAGAGCAGCTGTGGCTGCCCCTGGATCTCTGGCAGTGCCCAAGGCCAGGCTGGACAGGGCTTGGAGCAGCCTGGGACAGTGGAAGGTGTCCCTGCCATGGCAGGGGTGGCACTGGATGGGCTTTAATGTCCCTCTAACCCAGACTATTCTGATTTTAGTATTCTGTGAATATGCACAAAGAGAATTCAACAAACTCTTACCTTCAGAAAGCTTTTGGCTGCTTTCCAGCACTCATCATAGTACATCTTGTACGTCAGCTTCACCCACTGGCCATCTTTTTTGGATGCAAGGGCGAAATAGTCTCGGTACTTGTCCACGCTCTCCTGCAGGAGCTGGTGCACGGTCTTTGGGGGCTCGCTGCCAAAGCCCCGCTCCTCCAGCCTCAGCCTGACCTCTCCGTCGCGACGCGTCGTCCACACACTGGAGCCAGCAGGGGAGGAGGCTGCTGTGAAAGGAAAGCGTTCAGCATCTTAGATTTAGAATTTAGAAATTCCCTGAAATTCCATAACAGCAATAGAAATACAAGTATCAAGCATATGAAAGCAAATGCTGTTATGCCCCCTCCCATGCCCCTTTTCTGACCCTTTCTTCATGGCAATTTTGCCATGTGACCCCCAGTATTTTAGTTTAGAAGCCTCTAGAATGCTTTCAACTTTTTTAAACATTTCCCACTTACATCCCCTCTAGTCTACTCTGCTGCCCTAAGGCTCTTGTACTGGTAAGGTGAAAGTTTCCTGCATCTTATACAGTGCTATTTTTTATTTTTTTTCTTTTAAGGAGGACTGAAAACAGGACAGTGGTACCTGGTAGATGAGCACCAGGCACTGACACTGCCTATTTAATCCCTGAAGCATAGCTGTGCCTAAAGTCTGAGTTCCAGACACTTGTGCACAACCCATCCTGCAGCCTGAGCTGCTTCTTCCTTTGTCATGGTTTGACAAATCCCTCTCTCATTGCAGTAATAATTTCAGGCATCCCACAGTCCCCAAACTTCCATCCACTCACCTTTGGGATCGAGTTTGTTCACCTGATCACTCTCCATCTTGGGACCTTCCCCTGGCTCGCTGTTGTGTGGCTCAGCAGTTCTGCAAGGCAAAAGGAATTATCCCTGCATGAGGACACTGAGGGCTGCCTGCCACAGGCAGCTTTGCTCCATCCCTTAGCATCACTCAGTCCTCAGATGTCAAAGTGATTCCTGATGTTCTGCAGGTGACTTTAGGAATTCACTGCCCTGCACGGCTCCAGCAATGGAACAGATCCCTCTGAGCGTGCAAGCTCTGCCTGTGCTGGGTTTGAACACATGAGTGTTGTCCTGACTGCAGCTTTCATTGCAGACAAGCTGCAGCAGAATGCATAAACATCATCCCAAAACCAGCCATCATTTAATTCCTAAAGGCTGCTCCAGGTGCCTGAAACAAAGAGTCTGCAGCTGGGAGGAGGAGGAGAAGGGGGGCAGGAAGGGACACTTGGGTCTGGAACTCATCTCAGGCTGCAGTATGTGAGTCCAACAACAGGGGCGGCCCTGGGGACACGCTGGAGTCACCCCATGAGGAAACCCACAGAGATTTCCTGCAAAAGAGCAGGAAATTGATTTAACAGGAAATCTTGTTCTTAGGTATTCCTATTAAAGCCAGAGCTCCCACCAGATGCTTGGTAAGAAACAGAAACAGGCTCATCCCTGTTTCAGCCTCGCTCCTCCCAGCTGAGCTGTCCTTTCACTTTCAGCCCTGCAGGAGCTGATGAAGCACCACTTGCCTGCTTGCAAAACTGTTCTTACTCCATCCCTTTCCAAGCTGGACTGTCTCACAGCCCTAATGAGCAGGGTAAGGGATAACCAAGTCTCATGTCCCACTTGAGAGCAGGAGCTGGAAGCCAGAGCAGTGAGATTTAGGAATCCCACCCTCCAGGCAGGCAGCTGTTGCTGCAGGACCATGGGGAGAGCACTGAGGTCTGAGTTTTAGCTGATTTAAGATTACAGACACCCAAACTTTCCATCCTGCCCTGCCCTACCGGGCCCTTTTCCTCAGCCCATCACTCAGGTGTTGTTTCTCCAGGCCGGTGTTTCCCCTCCTCACAGCAACACCTGCAGCAGCGGGCCCAGGCTCTTCCAGCAGGGCCCTGACATCACAATGACCCCAACGCTGCAGGGGCAGCTGTGGGGCAGGCAGGAGCCCTGGCTGTGCCCATCGCAGCCACCCTGCACACAAACAGCTCAGCCTGAGCCAGCCAGGGCTCCCACCAAGCCCCACCTTTTATTTCCTTTCTACCAGGCCAGAGACAAGACAATCCAGCACAGGCGCTGTGTGAATTGCAGGCTAAGGGGGAAATCTCTTCCCTCTGATCACATTTATTCTGAATTTCTAGTAAACAGTCTATGACTGCTTTGGGCATATGAGGTTTAAAGCCCAGGGAAGATCTGACATGGGTGATCCCAGGTCCTGTCCTAAAGCAGAACTGCTTCTCTGAACTAATCTGCAAGCCAGCAACCAGGGCTGAGTAAATAATTTCTTTATTTCCCCCATGGGAATTATAAGATGTTCCCATCTCTGTGCTTCTTCCTCATTATTGAGAACATTTTCAGCACAAATTAATCCTCAGTTGCAATAGTTCTGCACCATTTCTCCACCAGCTTTTATGATCAAAGCATGCAAATGACCCAGTAATATGAGCAGAAAAGCCCCAGCTATTTCCCTCGCAGTCAATCAAGTAATCTTTTTCTCCCCCTTATGACATGTAATTCAATGCAGCCCCAAAAAATTTAGGTAAAGAGGTTTTAGTCAGCTAGATCCCATTATGCTGTGGTGAGAGATAGACCCTAATCTGCTCTGTAGTCTGTAAATCTGAGCAGCCTCTTACCAGCAGGAGTCTGAGATCAGTGTAGGTACTGCACTTGAGCTGTTCCCTGCAGAGGCAGGGCTCTTCCAAAATCATTGTAATTAATCAAAGTGAGCATGGCAGAATACATGCTATATATACAGGTCTCAACAGGGTAAATAAAATCCTAAATTAGACAAACCTGGGTGAAGAGTCGAGCAGCACATCTTCCCGTGACACCTCACAGGTCCCTTGCAGAGCTGAATTGCAGTAAGCCACGGGGACTGGTTCTGCAAGTGCCATCCTCGCGTCTGACTCACACAGCACTGTCCCTGCAAAAACAGGTTTGGAAAATAAAAATACAGCCAAACGTCACAGCCAAGCAGCTCCACTGACGTGAGCAAGGCAACCCTAAAGTGGCACAACTCGAGCCTGCTGCCTTTGCACCAAATACAGGAAATTCTGACACTGGGGTCACTCCAGTCATTGCAAAACCCCGCAGCACAACCAGCGTGACACCCGCAGCTCCCCAAGAGCCAAACAGTTTCAATTCCACACTCCCTTTGCCCCAGATGCTGTCCCAAAAGCTGTCCCAAACGCTGGGCACGCAGCCCCCTCCCCCAGCGCCTGCAGCCTCACCGCGCATCGCCCGTCCCGCAGCCTCCCCTCCGCAGCCGCTCCGCACCGGCGCCCAGCCCGACGTGTAATATCCTTTAATTTTAAACTAGCGCCCAGGAGGCAGATCTGGAGCATCTTATGTCATGTGCTGCTGCCTTGCAATTGGAAGCGGCTCGTCACCCCACACCGCCGCCTCTTAAGGAGGCTCTGGCCCCACGCCTGCCCGCCAGCTCGGCACACCCGGGATCTCGGGTCCCTCTGGGGGGACACAGCCCTGGGACACCTCACATTCAGCTTGTTCGCGTCAGAATGAGCGTTTTGCAGCTGGGTTGGTGTGGTTTTTTGGGGGTTTTTTTGTGGCTCCCGCTCTGCTTTCAGCACTTTGTCTGGGGGATTTCATCGTCTAAAGGAAGTGTTTTCTAAACGCCGATTTTATTTAAGGTTTACACTCATCAAAAGCCTTTGACGCCTATGAGTGGCCAGGCTGAGCTTTAATTGTTTCAAGGGATTTCAAGCCGATTGGAGATGAATCCCATTATCCTTGATCTCCCTAAGAAGTGGATTTTCGGCTGCTATTTTGTACCTGCATTACACAGACGCATTTAAATCGTGTGATGCGAGGGGCGTGTTGGTCTCCATGAGGAAGAGAAGTGAAAGAACCTTTTTATGTCATAAATCCGACCGCGCACGCTGCAGCCTGCCTCTGCCGGGAGGGGAAAGCCACGCCAGGCACAGCTCAGGGCCGGCCCCCTTTCCGCTCACTCATGTGCGCAAGGACACGTTGCTGCTCACGCCACGCTCTGCTGCGACTCACCACGCCAGAAATAGTTTAATTCATGAGCAGCGAGAGCGGGATGTCTGCAAAAACCCCGTCTCTGCAGCGCCCGGAGAGCTGGCAGAGGCTGCCGCACACCGTTCTGGGCTGGAACACCGGAGTGGTTTATTGGGGGTGTGAGCAGACGCTGTCGGATCTGCAGCTCCGTGCTCGGAGCAGCCACTCGGACCTGCCCAGCCCGGAGCTGCTGCTCCCTGCCCGGCCCCGAGCTGCTCCCTTGCCCGGCCCCGAGGAACCCCAACGTGCCCAAGGCCACCTGAGCTGTCCCCACGGCCTCTCTTGCTCAAGGAAAACCCAGGAGGGACAGAGTGCAGCAGCTGCCATCACTCCTGACCCCCTTTCACAATGCTGCTCCCAGTTTCCTTCCCCACAACGAGGGGTTCAGGGCACCCCAGTGTCCCTGAGGGAGGCTTTGGCCTCTGCACGAATTACAGCGTTTCTCTTGCCAGCTGGGCTTTAGTGCAGCAACGAAGTTTTAAGGGGAAGGGTGAGGTGTTCTCACTCCTGCTGTCAGCAAATCATGGCATCCCAGAATGGTGTGGGTTAGAGGGACCTCAAAACCCATCCAGTGCCACCTCTGCCATGGCAGGGACACCTTCCACTGTCCCAGGCTCTCCAAGCCCTGTCCAGCCTGGCCTTGGGCACTGCCAGGGATCCAGGGGCAGCCACAGCTGCTCTGGGCACCCTGTGCCAGGGCTCCCCACCCTCTCAGGGAAGGATTCCTACCTGTTCTAACCCTGCCCTCTGGCAGTAGGAAACAATTCCCCCTGGCATCCAGGCCCTTTCAAATAGTCTCCCTCTGTCTCTCATTTTCTTGCAGGCTCCCTTCAAGTCCTGGAAGGTTACAGTGAGGTCACCCCAAAGCTTCTCTTTGTCCAGGCTGAACAATCCCAATTCTCTCATCCTTCCCTCACAGCAGAGGTGTTCCATCCCTCTAAGTTTCATTTCCATGGTGGGCTTTCTGCATCACTTCCAGACACTCAAGAGGGAAAAGCTCTTCCCAGTGGAGACCATCCCTGAGTTCTGCTCTCACTGTGCACAGCCCGGGGTACGCTCACACCATGAACTGAAGTGTAATCTGATTGTGGAGCTCCCCAAACCAGACACGCATTTTATCCAACAAATTCAGGTGAGAAGCAAATATTTCCCAATATACAGACCCTTCCTAGCCTTACTCAGCACTCGGGCCTTTCGTCCTTGGTGTTTAGTTACAAACACAGCCACTGGAAAACACACACGTTCCAGGGTTAGGAGGGGATGATCTTTAAGGTCCTTTCCAACCCAAACCATTCCACGGTTCACCAGAGCCAGGTGTAACTCTTGGGTACCAAATGCTCCCACCCCACGCTGTTCCCTGAGGAATCAGCACACCACCATGTACCACAGTGTTTGGGAACAGGGAGGACACACTCCCAGACAAAAAACCTGCGGGAACAAACCTCCCTTTTAATTAAGCCTGTCTGACTCCTTAAATCATTTAAATAAAAACGCGTTGTGCTTTGAGGGAGCACCGTGACCCAGAAGAACAGGAAATGGGATGTTTCTTTCGAACCACTATGGGGCTTCACTGGCAAACCAGAATAAATACCTGAGAAAGTGCAAACTTGTGACACAATGGGGTAGGAGTGGAGTTTTCATTTCTAACAGGCTTTGGACACACCTTTACCTAAAACACACACAGAGCTTCAACGACACCAGTTCAAATTCAAATTACCGAGCACTTATCAGCCACTTGACATTTTCAAGCACGGCCCCACTCTGTTTCCTGTGACTGGTTTCCTTTAACTGGTAAAGGCACCACATCCGCTCTGCTCCTGTCCTGAGCAGCTCCAGGCAATTGCCACATCACCATCAAAACCGAAACCTGGGCCTTTTTGTTCCTTTGTTCTCTCTAAAGACCTACTAGGTGAGGAAACACTCTTCTTCCTCCTAGATAAACTCCGTTTTTAGGAGAGGCAGTGGCAAAAGCTCCCTGAGCCCTAAAGGCTTTGTCCTCCACAGCAGCACTGACCACAGGTGCTGGACAGTTCAGCCCATGCCCTCCTGATGCTGGAGTGGAGAAAACAGGAGGAAAAGTAACTTCAGCCTCTGTTAGGATGAGGAGTGACTGTCAGGACTGCAGGCAGGCGCCTGACTCCACCGCAGCACCTTCAGGGCTGAGTTCGGCCGCAGAAAGCTGCCCACTGACCACGGACAAGCACAGAACTCTGCATTTCAGGCGTACCGCTCCTCCAGGGCACAGGCAGGTTTCAGATTAATTCCTCAGCAGTGGCACTCAGCAGGAGGCTGCGCCGAGCTCCTCTTTCCTAAAGTGCTGCTTCATGGCACATCAGCACAGCGCGGGGAAATCCCCGCAGGAAAGCACTGGGCTGTATTGGCTGAATTTCCCCCCGCGTCCCTGCCCGCTCTCCACACACGGCTTTGTGTCCCCTGGGAGCACCGCGGGGCTGGGGGCTGGCACGGGAGCGGCCCGAGCACTTGGGTCACCCAGAGCATCCCCAAACTCCCAGGTCACCTCACGGAGCATCCCCAAACTCTCAGATCACCTCGCGGAGCATCCCCAAACTCTCAGGTCACCTCGTGGAGCATCCCAAACTTGGATCATCCAGAGCATCCCAAACTCTCAGGTCACCTCACGGAGAATCCCCAAACTCTCAGGTCACCTCGTGGAGCATCCCAAACTTGGATCATTCAGAGCATCCCCAAACTCTCTGGTCACCCAGAGCATCCCAAACTCTCAGGTCACCTCACGGAACATCCCAAACTTGGGTCACCCAGAGCATCCCCAAACTCTCAGGTCACCTCGTGGAGCATCCCAAACTTGAATCACTCAGAGCATCCCCAAACTCTGAGGTTACCTCATAGACCCCCCCGTGATCCCTCGGGTCTCTTCACAGAGCAATCCAAACTCTCAGGTCACCTCACGGAGCACCCCCGATCCCCGAGATCACCTCACGGAGCATCCCCGATCCCTCAGGCCACCTCGGAGCATCCCCAGCTCTCAGGACACCTCACGGTCCCTCACGATGGGTTCCTGCACAGCACAGGGGAAGGGACATCCCTTCTCCTCAGAACACCTCCTGCCCTGACAAGCGGCTGGGGGAAACTCTCCCCCCACAACCCACCCCGTGTTCATTTAACCAAAACCACCAGGAATTTCCTCCGCGCTGCCCAGACACCCGCCCACAAATGGGACATCACTAGAAGCATCTGCCGGGGTGGCGAACCCCACAGCGAAACCCCCGCGGTGGGCGGGCATCCCACACGCACCAGGTGTGCCTGGGGACACCCAGAGGGGTCGTGTGGGGCTGGGACCCCCCTCCCTCCCTCAGCCCCGGGCCGGGCTCGGGCTTTGGGACCGCGCGTTACCTCCGGGCCCGGCGGGCGCGCGCGGCCCCTCAGCAGCTCCCGCGCGCCGCTGGGCGGGGCCTTTTACAGCGCTCGCGCCTGGGGGGGCGGGGCCATACACACTGTGCTCCGCCCACTCAGTCCTGTCGAAACATCCCATTGGACGACACGGCGGTGGGCAGGGAGGAAGCCACGCCCCCTGCGGGGAGAGAGGCGCACGGCCTCGCGATTGGACAGCCGGCTGTCAATAACAGACAGGCCACGCCCCCCTCCCGCGCGGGTTACTCGTGGTCAATGCCCGGCGCGGTGACCGGGACCGGGCTGTGCCAAACACCGGGAATGGCCTGTGCCAAACACCGGGAATGGGCTGTACCGGACACCGGGAATCCGCTGTGCCAAACACCGGGAATGGACTGTACCGGACACCGGGAATCCGCTGTGCCAAACACCAAACACCGGGAATGGGCTGTGCCAAACACCGGGAATGGGCTGTGCCAAACACCAAACACCGGGAATGGACTGTGCCAAACACCGGGAATGGCCTGTGCCAAACACCGGGAATGGGCTGTGCCAAACACCAAACACCGGGAATGGACTGTGCCAAACACCGGGAATGGGCTGTATCGGACACCGGGAATGGCCTGTGCCAAACACCGGGAATGGACTGTGCCAAACACCGGGAATGGGCAGTGGCAAACACCGGGAATGGACTGTCCCAAACACCGGGAATGGGCAGTGGCAAACACCGGGAATGGACTGTCCCAAACACCGGGAATGGGCTGTGCCAAACACCAAACACCGGGAATGGACTGTGCCAAACACCGGGAATGGCCTGTGCCAAACACCGGGAATGGGCTGTGCCAAACACCAAACACCGGGAATGGACTGTGCCAAACACCGGGAATGGGCTGTATCGGACACCGGGAATGGCCTGTGCCAAACACCGGGAATGGACTGTGCCAAACACCGGGAATGGGCAGTGGCAAACACCGGGAATGGACTGTCCCAAACACCGGGAATGGGCAGTGGCAAACACCGGGAATGGGCTGTACCGGACACTGGGAATGGGCTGTGCCAAACACCGGGAATGGCCTGTGCCAAACACCGGGAATGGCTTGTGCCAAACACCGGGAATGGGCAGTGCCAAACACCGGGAATGGGCTGTGCCAAACACCGGGAATGGGCAGTGCCAAACACCGGGAATGGGCTGTGCCAAACACCGGGAATGGGCTGTATCGGACACTGGGAATGGGCTGTATCGGACACCGGGAATGGGCTGTGCCAGACACCGGGAATGGGCTGTGCCAAACACCGGGAATGGCCTGTGCCAAACACCGGGAATGGCCTGTGCCAGACACCAGGAATGGCCTGTGCCAAACACCGGGAATGGACTGTACCGGACACCGGGAATGGGCTGTGCCAAACACCGGGAATTGCCTGTTTCTAGGCCAGGAACACAGCCCAGACACTGCCCCAGGCTGTGCTGGAATAGGTTGTAGCTCTGGAGCACCTGGGGTGCTGTGGTGATGTGAAGTTTTCAGGGAAGAGAGGAAAATAGTCCAAATCCTTCGGAAAGCCGTTT
Source organism: Prinia subflava (assembly GCF_021018805.1). NCBI lineage: Eukaryota > Metazoa > Chordata > Aves > Passeriformes > Cisticolidae > Prinia > Prinia subflava. The sequence goes on from NC_086254.1 coordinate 13,547,820, forward strand.
TTTTTTTCCCCTAAAATAAAGTAAGGTTAAGGGCAAGATTCGTTAGGACAAGAGGAAATGGCGTCAACTTCCACCAGGGGAGGTTTATGTCGGATATCAGAGAAAAATTCTTCACGGAAATGGTTGTAAATCACTGGAATCAGGGCAGTGGTGGAGTCACAATCCCTGGAAAAGTTAAAAAACCACGTACATGTGCCACGGGGGGACGTGGTTTAGTGGTGACCATGGGTTGATAGTTGGATTTGATCTTAGAGCTCCTTTCCAGCCTTAAAGATTCTGTGAAAAAGATTTTCACTTAGAACCCAGAACAACAACAACCCTTTGACCAAATAAAACAGGAGATGGCTCCTGAAGAAGCTCTTGGGCCGTTCTGGACAGGACAAGATGTAAAATGTGCTCCAACCACAGCTGGGAGGGAACAGTCCAGCCTGGAGCAGAAATCTTGGGGGAAGGATTGAAGTGGGCTTTTAGATTTAGGGATACAGGGGGTGAGGGAGGAGCAGCGTGGGGGCTGGCAGAGCACAGCCCTGAACAAACCAGCCCCTTGCTGTTGTTTTCCAGCCAGCACAAACCCAGGGCACGGGCTGGACCTGCTGAGCAGCACCACCAGCAGAAGCACTGGGCAGTTCTGGCTGTGATGTCCAGGCCCCCATTACCAGAATCTGCAGTTTGGTGGCAGCTCCAACATCTCCTGCCCTCCCCGGGTCTTGCTTGTTTGAGCTGGAGTCCAACAGTGCACACTGGTTTATTTATTAATTTATTTCTAAGGGTTATGATCAGGTGGATCCATGTAACTGTTCTCGGTTTTTCCTGGCTGATAAAGCTGCAGAAAAGCCAGGATTTTGTTTATCCTGTTTTTACAGGAAAACAGCTGTATCTGTGAAATGAATTATTGCTGCTATTTTCCTGCTGCAGGCCGAGAATTCCAAGCCTTATTTTTTTTCCCCTCTGTGAATTCTTCTCTGCCTCCTCCCACCGCCCAGAGACATTCCCCATTCACACAGGGAGGGTTCACACCACTGGGCTGATGAGCAAACCTAAAGAATATGCAATTAGGGGAGCTCCTGCCAGGAGGTCAGGCTGCAGCTGGAGCAGCAGCAGGGCCAGAGGACAGAGAGGGGATATTGCAGCTGTAAAACAGCAGCAGCAGAGAGGACAGGAGGGCCAAGGCAGCCTCGGGAGCCCTGCACTGTCCAGGAGGGCCAAGGCAGCCTCAGGAGCCCTGCACTGTCCAGCTCTTGCTGTGTTGGCTGTTTCCCATCTCCTGCACTCTGGGTTTTCCCTTGCAGCTCCTCAATGCTCCCACCTCTCCCCAGCTGTCTCACCTCCCCCTCTCTGCAGCCCCTGCAAGGTGGCTCCATTCTCACTCAGATGGTGAATTTATTTTGAAGAGCAAGACAGAACAGCAGCCTGGAAGTTGGTGAGGTGTGTAAAATTCAGATTCCTGACCCTCGTACTCCAGCCTGCCCTGGTCCCCAGCCAGGACCTGCTGTGCTGATGAGGGCCACGTAACTCCCAGTGAACCAAGGAGAGCTCCAGGGGCACAGCCCAAAGGTTAACTCCAGTGGCAGGAGTCACCAGGTCTATTTTTGGCCATCCCCTGAGCCAACATCACCTCGGGCAAGCTGTTTTTTATGTGCTGCCCGTGTCCTTGTCCATCAAACCGAGGTTGCATCACTCCCAAGGTAAATCCTGTGGTGTTTGCTGAGCTCCTGCTGGTTCTGGGGCCAAAGGGGACCACGCTGGTGGAGAGGAGCAGAGATGAGCACAGGTGGCCCTCGGGCACCCCCGCCACAGGCAGGAGAGGGTCTGATACCTCAGACTTATTATTGATTGGTGATAACACAGCACAGCCCTTTATAAACAAGCAGGGAGTTGCTGAGCTCAGAATAGCAAATGCACCAGAGAGATTGGGCATCTGGTCAAAGAGCTCCTTTGCTGGCTCTGTGTTTGCCAGGATTAACTCCTGTGGAGCCATGGGGCTCTCATTTTCTGAGGCACCAGGGGCAGGGTGGCCCCAGCAGCTCCGGGAAAGGGAAGGAACCAGGACCTGGACAGGTTGGGGGTGACCCAGTGTGGAGAGCAGCTCTGCAGAGAAACACCTGGGAGGGAATTACAACCCCCAGGAGGGACAGTGGGACCCTGGGGGCATTGGGAGGAGTGTGGCCAGCAGGGCCAGGGTGATCCTGCACCTTGGTCCTAGTGAGGCACATCTGGAGCAGTGTCCAGGGTCCTGTTCTGAGCTCCTCAGTACAAGAAAGACAAGGAGCTACTGGAGAGAACCCAGCGGAGGCCACAAAGAAGATGAGGAGTCTGGAGCATCTCTGTGGTGAGATGAGACTGCGGGAGCTGGGCCTGGTTAGTCCAGAGGAGAGGGCTGAGAGGGGATCCCATCAATCCATACAAATATCTCCAAGGGGTGTTCAGAGGGTGCTGCCACTGCTCAGTGGTGCCCAGTGACAGCACGAGCAGTAATGGGCACAAACTAAGACACAAACAAACACCTCAACATGAGGAAGAACTTCTTTACGTTGAGAGTAGCTGGGCACTGGAACAGCTGCCCAGGGAGGCTATGGAGTCTCCCTCTATGGTGTCATCCCAAACACATCTGGACACTTTCCTGTGTCACCTGCTCCAGGTCACCCTGCCCTGGCTGGACTGGGTCATTTCTTGTGACACAAGATAGAGAGAGAGAGGAGGTGGCTGCAGGTTCAGCAGCCTCGAGCTCTGCTGATAACACAGGCTCGACCAAAACCTCCACAGAATCCATTTGGTTCCTGTTGGTAAATCTGTGGTGAGAGCACACACAAAGCCTTCAGTCCATGATCTCGGGTGGGTTACAGCAGTGTCTGGGATGTCTGTGCTGGCATGTTACAGATTTTTACCTCTGTGATAAAAGTCACTTTTTCCAAAGTGTGGACACATTCCTGGTGGGGTTTAAAAGCTGTGGAGATATGGAAATGAGGGACATGGTTTAGTGAGGGACTGGCAGTGTTAGATTATTTGCCTTGGTGATTTCAAGGGTCTTAAAATAATTCCACAATGCCTTCACATTTCTCCTCACCTTGACATTTCAGGTATCTCACATGACTGAGGCAGGGGGAGATGCCAGCAGGGACAGAGCTGTCCCTCACAAGAGAAGAGCATCAGGATAAAACCAAAGGCCCGGGATAAATACAGCCTGGGGCTGTGGGATTCCAGATCTGTGCAGGTCAAACCACATCACTGAGGGTAGGAGCTCTGGTGCACAGGTTTGGCAGTGAGACACGGGCTGGCTGCTGCTTCTTCACGTCAACCACAGCTTTCCTGTGCCCTGCAGAACATCACCCTGTTGCCCTGGTTTTTCTGAGATTTTTAAAGCCTTCTACTTGCTTATAAGATGGAGTCATTTCTTTAGTCACTGTACAATATTAAGGGTCAGTTTTTCACTTTCTCACACTTTGGAACATAAACAATCTTTCTTGGTTTTGTTCACTGTCCTTTGTTTACATTTTTAGCCTGAAAATAATGTTGGTTGACAGCTGGTCTGACCAGTGGGGTGAAGGAGTAGTAACCCCAGAAGCCAATCTGCTACCAGACCCACAAAATTATAAAATGAAAAGAAATAAACAGGCTGCGCCCTTTTGCTGGGGAGCAGCTTTTCACTGCAGACCTCTGCCTCGGTGTTGTTGTTTTTGAGTTCCAGTCAACAACATCACCCCAGTGAAATTTCCATTTGCAGGTTCTTTCCTTTCCTACCTCAAGCAAAGCATCGTCTCTTTGTGCAGCTGTGGACACAGAGAGTGGAGAAAGGCTCTTCTTCAGCTGAATCATTCCCCACACGGAACAAGCCCTGTCTGCTCATCTGAATTACCCAACACAGTTTACATAATTCTCACTTTTGTCACCAGCCCTGGCAGGGGATCTGGGAGCTATTCTGGGCTAGGATCCTCTGATAACACTCCCAAATTCCCAGCTCCAAGGTCGCTGGTGGCAAGTGACTCAACCCAAGTTGTTGCACCTCAGGACATTGACTTGGAAGTTAAAGGGATAATAAAATATTTCAGCAATTTCCACTTGAAGCTGGACATGAGGACAAGATGGTTGTGATGAGGAAACAGGCTGGAAACCACATAGTGACAGGCAGGAAGGGAGACAGAGGAGTGTCTTTATACCTGAGTCATTTCCAGACTTAAACTTCTCGTGTGTCTTTCCCATCAAGGACTTGCAACATTTTTCTGGTCATGTGAAAGGGTCTACAGCAAATAGGTGTGGGGAATATTGGAAAACCCCAGAGAAACCACAGCCCAAAAGCACCCAAACATAACAAAAAGACAAACACACACTAAAACCCCCACCAAATTGTGCTCTGGATTAATATCCAACTCCCAGCTATCATAAATCAGCAGAGCCAAGGACGCATCACCAGGACACAGCAGCTGATAACTGACCTTTATCTGCCTCTGTCTGTGATTAAATGACTCTTCTGCAATTCTCATAAATAAAACAGGGCAACAGCTATTTACCCTGGCCTGTCATGGGCATAAACTCCTTTTTAATTTTTTTCAAACTCATTATAAACTGCACACTCATGGATTTTGAAACAACACCGAGCGGGCAAAGGCTGTTTATGCAATATGCAAAGTGTGAATACATATTTATAAAGCCTGAAAAGCAGTGGAGAATTAGGATTTCTTGGCTGTATAATTATTTAGTTTGATGTTAGATATCACCTCACTTCAGAGGCCATGCTTATATCCTCTGAACATTAAACTTAAACCCAAACTGCAACGCTATCAATGCCCGCAGGTAATCCCAGTTTTAGAGGAGAATTTGCTGGAAAGCCTTTTGCTCTAAAATGAGACAGGAGTTGCATGGAGAAGGGTTGTTTCCAGCAGCTTAGAAAAAAAAATCCAATTGCACCTCCAGAACTCCAGTAGAAATGGAGTCTTTTCCAGTAAAAATGGAGTCTTTTACAGGAAAAATCTGTGTTTTTTCTCTCTGCTGGAGGCCCAGAGTGATGGGATGCTCCAAGCCCAGGGACTTTGTGGCAGAGGTGTCCCAATGTTTGCCAGGCTGTGCCCTGGCTGCCGTCCCCACTGGAGCTGGAACAGGAAAGGGATGAATGTGTAACCAGAGACAGCGACACGGAAACGGCGCCTTGGTGACACGGGCCAGGTGCCACCGAGGGAGCAGCACAAGCTGACAGCTCTCTGCTGATGCCTGTCTGAGCTGTAAGACCTCTGCACCTGCAATTCAGCCCAAAATGTTAATAATCCACAGGGCCACTTAATCATTTTCTGTGGTTTTTAAACATCAACTCGCTGGAGTGAAACAGTCACAGAGCTTTGAGACGCTCACAGCCACGAGGATGTTGATCTTCCCCGTGTCAACAAACCAAACCTTTTTGCCCAATGTTCAGATTCCAAGGGGCCAAGAAGACCTGGCTTGTGCCAGTGGCCAGCAGGACCAGTGAGTGTCCCCCTGTGCTGGGGGACCTCAAATTCTGAGTTGGTTTGGAGCTCTCATGATTAGGACATTGAGGGGCTGGAGCATGTCCAGGGAAGGGAATGGAGCTGGGGAAGGGTGAGGAACAGCAGAGAAAGTTCTCTCCAAGTGCCTCAGAGGCTCTTCCTCATTGCCATGCAGGTCCTGAAGGTGCCATCATCACGAGTTTTGTTGATTTTGTGCCCCCTTTCCCACCACATCACCCAGGTCTGTTATGATTTTTGGATGGCACAGGAATAACAACATGACTCTCAATACCATGGTGAAAATGAGTGCAAACTTTGTTCTTTTAAGTTCTACTTTGATAGAGTAGTTTGGTACAAAGAACATGATTGGTTATTAGAGTCTACACCTTATTATAAACATCTTTTGCCAGCAAACACGTTGGAAAACACCACCTGTGGATGGTTTCTTCCCAGGGTTGCTGTTCCTTGAGATTCTCCTCGTGGTTGCTGTTCCCCGAGGTAATCAGGTTTTTCGTCTTCTCTTTGCCCTAAGTGTTTCATGCCAGAGCCAGAGCAGACAAGCTGAGTCTGCCAGTCTGTGTTCTCAAGGTTGTTTATTCTTAATTATCTCTCAGTTCTTTCTCAGCTTTGCCAGGCATCCCCAGCAGAGCAGGACACGCGGGGGACTGGGGCGGGTCAGAGAGCCCCACACCTTATGTACAGTACCCCTGACCCAACCACCGTCCAAAGTGAACTTTTTATTTACAAAATTTTACCAATGTCTACTACCTATGCTAACATGTCAGTTCTACTCTAAACCAATCCCCAAAATCCAACTCAGCAAAAGATGGGGGATGAGAACAAGAACAAGGAGCACAGGGGCCACTCCCCAATTCCTCCATCTTGTGTCTTCAGCCCCACATACTAAAAATCCTGGATTCTACATTTACATTCTATAATGAACCAGCTACTACTTATTTTAAATTCTTTCGGCTTGTGATTCTTCCTGCATGTGAGTGTTCACTCCCATGGCCAGGGATCAGAGGCAGTGTCCTCCTGGGCTCTGTGTGAGGCTCTGACCCCCCTGTACAGACCCCAGACCCCCCTGTCCAGTCTCCAAACCCTCCAGGGTGGCCAGAGGGATGTCCTGGACTCTGACAGTTTGTCACTTCCCATAGTTTGTTTGAATTCTCCCTTAAGATTTTCTCAGGCCAGAATGAGAAAGTTCCTCACCTGCCTTTCACACAGCCACTGGCAGAGCCTGAAGCCTAAATTCAGACCAATGTCAGCACCACCCAGGCCTTTGCTTCGATCCTGTTCACCACTCCCTGAAGATTCCTGCTCACTCTGTCCCACCTCCTGTGGCTGTGTGGGAAATGAGAGGAGCCTCGTTCACCCTCACTCACCACAGAACCTGTGCTCTGTGCAGAAATTCCATTTAAACCCTGCACAGGGGCTATTCAGTTGAATGGGTTTAGTAACACACATGTTGTCTCCGTGCAGAGGCTGTGTTGGCAGAAGCTGCGTGGATTTGGTCATATTAACACGACTGCACTTGGTTACATCCCAGTTGTGGACACATCCTGCTCCCGTGGGCCCAGGAGGCTGCAGCTCCCTGCAGGGAGTGGCACAAAAAACCCCACAGGCACTGGGGTTTTTCCATGACTTTGTCCAGTGTTTTTCTGTGGAATTTCCAGACGGCTACAGCCAAACCAAACAGATAAAACTGCAGATAAATGTTTGGTCCTTTAAATCTCATCAAAGGAAATTTCCAGGGTTGGGGGGGAAAAGAGAGGATTTGGGGTTTTAGCTGTGCTAAAAACTTGTTAGGGGGAAAATGTGAGGTTGAGAAGAGTGACCTTCCCAAATCCCACATTGTGCAGGGAAGCTTTTGCCACGGATTGTTGGGACACAACCCAAGGCTGAACATCCTCTCTTCTTTCTCCTACCTTCAGCACTCACCTGTTTGCTTGCAGGCTGAGGAAAAAATGCTCTGGGCCACTGCCAGGGCAGGACAGAGAATCCCACAGCAGCCTGGAATTCATTGTTCTGCCGAGAGACGCGTGGGCAGGGCAGGACAGGGTGCAGTGCCCCTGGGAAATGCCAGCGTGGCCTTGGCACAGAAATCCACAGATTTCTCCTCTCAAGCCCAGCCAAAAGCACTGGAGAATTTTGTTGTCTGAGCAGCAGCAAGGCCAGGAGTTTGTGGTGCAGAAAACACAGCCCTGGGGCCGTGGCTGGAGCAGGAGCTGTGCCAAGGGGTGGGGCAGCTCCGCCAAGGAAAAGCTGCAGTTTGCACCAGCCCCTCTGAAATTTCCTTGGAAATAGCTGGGATGGAGATTAAAGGGAGATTTAATTCCTAAGGGCGCTCCTTGAGTGACTCCCTGCCTGCAAAACCAGGAGCCATTAATGTGCAGCACAAATTAAAATGATTGTGAATGAAATTAACGTTTAATTTTATCGTTGATATACTAAAGGGAAAATCCAGGATCACAGATCCTCCCATTTAAAACAAGCAAATTTCTTCTTTAAGCAAAAATCCCAAAGGCCATTTTTTTTGTTGTTGTTTCTTTGGGTTTTAACCCTCTGGGGGAATTTTTTCACACAGGAAACAATTTAAAGGAATAGTTTAATTTCAGGTTTCATTTCCAGCACCCCAAACATTATTTTTCATGCATAAACGCAATATTTCAAAGGATCCTTATACCTTTACAAGGAATATGCTTTCATCACAACACTTATTTTTCTGTCAAGACCTCCCTTTAGTGAAATCAAGTCGATCAATGAGATCCTTTGGGCGGGACTGGGTTTGAGCTGAATTCCAGTTTGCTTTGAGGAACGTGCCCTCCTGTGGGTAGCAGAGACAGCTGCAGCAAGCAGAGAAGGAAGAGAAAAAACAAACTTCTCTTTCTTTACCAACAACTTTTTGAAATTAATCTCCTTCTCTTAAACCCTGGCACAGTGCGAGAGGAGAGAGATCTGGCTCATGAAGAGGCTGGAAGAAACAAAGGAAAATTAATCCCAGTGATCAGCTTGGCATAAGAGGAGGCAGGAATAAATAACAGAAATAACAGAAATAATATAAATAACATAAAAATAACAGCACTGTGGTGATTCCCTGGGAGCTGCCTGGCTCCCATGGGCTGCAGGCTTTCCCAAAGGTGCTGGGAAAAACATTATCAAAAACTTCAAGAGTTATCAAGTGTTGAAAAACGCGTGGCTGTGGCGCTGGGGGACAGGGCTGGTGGTGGCCTGGGCAGTGCTGGGCTCAGGGCTGGGTTTGGTGATTTCTCAGGGCTTTTCCAGTGGCTCTGTGATTCTCTGAATTTCAGGATGTCACCTGCACTTTGGGTTTCACACAGTGATTGGCACTTTGGGAAGAACAGGAGCACACCCAAATGTGGTTTATATTTCATTCCCAGAGGAATGGATGCTGTTCAGTGGGGAATTGTGCCCTAAAAAAAAAAAAAAAAAAAGTGGTAACAGAGCCACAATAACACATTGGAGATGATATTAAAGGAGAGAGAACTGAGGAATTTCATTCAGCTGCCTGTAAATTTGAGTGATAATTCAAAATCAGAATGATGCAATTCAGTGTGGCCAAACCCAAGGCACAGTGCTCAAGCAGGAATAAGTGACCACAGGATTAAAAAGCAGCTGTTTATTGAGTTTTTTTTAGGAAAGGTCTGGGCTTTTCCAGCGGGAAAACCAGAGGATTGCTTCATCTGTAGAACAAGAGATTGAGGGAAGGAATGAGAACAACCTTCAAACACATCAGGAGTTTTTAAAGCAAATTAAAAAATACTAATCTGGTCTCAGTTTCCAGGAGTAAAGGTGGATCTTTATCTGTACTAGGTTATTGTTTAAAAAACGATTCCACCTCTATTTTCTCCTTTGGTCTATGTTTCACTCACCTAAAAGTTGTTCTTTTTAAATATCCGTGCCTTAAGCATTTAAAACCCTTTAAGAATCAAAAATTATTTTTCTCAGGAGCTTCTCAAAAGCGCACTCAGTGTGCCCGTGATGGTCAGACTCACAATCCATGGATTTTTTTCAGTGTAATTCTCATGGTAATCTCCCAAAAGCAGGAACAGCAACCCCAAATCTGCAGATGGACCAATTTATATTGCCTCACTCAGTCACTTCCTTTCCCAGTAACTCCTTTCCCGAAGCATTAGGTAAGAAAAGTAATAATCCTGTGGTGTTTGGAGCGGGCTGTGTTATTGGAGTCTCCATGGGTACAGATTCCACACACTTCCTTGGCTGAGGCTGGGACATACTTTTCAGAAAACGTTGCAGAAAAAAAAATACATCATAAAAGCTTTTTTCTTTTTTTTTTTTAATTTTTTTTTATTGCACGTCAGGAAGTTGATCCTGGAAATGGTGAAAATTCCTGAAGGGGATTTTTCAGAGCAAGTGGTGGTGATTCTGCTGAGTATAACTGTAGGGGAAAACCCCAAAAAAACCCCACAAACAGATATTTCATAAAGCTTTATAAAAATGCTGCTTTCCTTGGCAGCACCTGCATCCAAAAAATATGAGAGAGACCTAGAGATTTGTGTTGTGTGTGACTGACAAAATAAAACAGGACGTGATGTGGGGAGTGAAGCTCATCCAGCCTGGCCTTGGGCACTGCCAGGGATCCAGGGGCAGCCACAGCTGCTCTGGGCACCCTGTGCCAGGGCCTGCCCACCCTCAAAGGGAACAATTCCTTCTCAATCTCCCATCTAAATTTCATTTTTTCAGTGGGAAGCCATTCCCTGTGTCCTGTCCCTCTGTGAAATACAAAGTTGTGTTTCGTGTCAGGGAAAAAAAAAAGAATCTGTGTAATTGTAATTGTAGAACATGGCCATGGGACAGTTCTAAAGATGAGTTCTAATAAACAACCAAGGAAAACATGGAAGAAGGTTTTTGAACAAACTTCTCTTGCAATTACCTATTATAAATCTCAAGCTATTCTATAATGAGAGCCTTTGAATTATAATTTTAGAAACTTGTTTTGTATTAAAGAATTTTAAACTGTAGTTTTAGAATGTAAAAAGGCTTTCTCACAGAATAGTAAAAAAAAAATCCTGGATACGGAAGAAAAGATTTCAGCTCGCTGATTTATGGTTCTTGAAAAGGGAAACTGGACATCACTATCAGAGACTGATAGACCTGGAAAATAGAAGCTGGACCCCACCACCTGGGATACATATCCTGGATGTACATCCTGGAATATTGAAATCTAAAATGGACCACAATAGGTATTGAATAATGATGTTAAAAATTGGAAATAGGAGCTGCTGAGAAAAGCTTATGAATATGGATGAATATAGCAAATAAAATCCCAGCAAGTCCAGCAATGGGTGTGCAGTCGGCAGGGAAAATCCTTCCAATGTACCCAGCGCTGTCTTTGCTCACACTTTACCATGCTAATTAATCAATCATTAAATTGAATTGCTGCTCGAAATATTGGCCATGTCAAGCGTCTCATTTCTAACAGCTCCATCCCTTGTCCCCAGTCCCTCTCCAGCTCTCCTGGAGCCCCTTTAGGTCCTGGCAGGGGCTCTGAGCTCTCCCTGGAGCCTTCTCCTCTCCAGGTGAGCCCCCCCAGCTCTCCCGGAGCAGAGGGGCTCCAGCCCCGGCAGCACCCCCGGGGCTTTCTCTGGACTTTCTCCAGCAGTCCCGCGTCCTTCTCTGGTCACCCCAGCTCCGGGCTGGCTCCGTGTGTCCCCAGAGGACGGTTCGGTGTCCCGGGCGCTGCTGCCGCTTCTCCCCGAGCCCCGGCGGTGCCGCAGCCGCGGTTGCCCGATCTCGCCGCAATTCGCCCCAAACCCCGCCCGCTCCCTGCTGTTGTCATCCGTGACGTCACGCCCCGTCGCCATGACGACGGCTTGATGTCATGCGAAGGAGGGGGTTTAAAAACAAAAACAAAACAAAACAAAACGAAAACAACCCCAGCGGCAACGGCAGGAAAGGCCAGCCCGCCACTTTGTCATGTTGAATAGCGGGAAAATCAACTTTAGGAGTTTATTTTTAATTTTTTTGGAGGGGGGATTTACCGAGGTGAAGTCATCGAGGCGCGCGCCGGCCACGCCCCCTCGCCCTCCCCCCCCCCGCGCCCGCGCGTCACGCGCCCGCCCCGCCCCGCGCCGAGGCGCCAAACCGCGCGCCAAGCGGCGGCCACGCCCCCTCCGCCAGACCATTGGTCCTGCCGCTACGCGTCCCGCCCCTTAGATGACGGACAGGCGCTGCACCAATGGGCAGCGGAAACTCGCTGGACACGCCCTCTCGGGGCGGGGCCGGGCGGTGACGCGCGGGGCCGGGGTAGCAACAGTTGCCTCGAGACCCGGCGCCCGGCGCCATAGTGACCGTAGCCCTGGAGACTGTTACTTGCCAACGGCGGCAACGCGCGGCCCCGGCGGCCGGAGCCCAGCGCAGCCCGCGGCACCCGGCGGGGACGGCAGGTGAGCGGGGCCGCCCCGTGACGGGCTGGATGCGGGACCGCGGCCGGGGGGGGTGCAGGGGATGTGCGCGGTGTCCGCGTCCTCCGCGGGGCCGGCGCGGCGCGGGACGGCTGCGCGGACCCCGCCGGTCCCGGCGCGGGATGCGCGGTCCCGCGGCGTGCCGGGACGGGGGGCTCCGGTCGCGCCGCCCCCGGAAAGTTGGGAGCGGGGGAGCGGCGGAGGCGGCACCGCGGAACCGGGCCGGGCTCCCCCTCCGCGGGCCGGTGCCGCTGCCCCGGGGCACCGCCCGCAGCGCGGCCCCGCCCGGGCACGGGAACCGGCACCGCCCGGCCGGCGGGGGGGGCCCGGCCCCGCGGCACCGCCGCTCCCGGTTCGGGGCTTCCCGGAACTCCGCGCTCCCGGCTCGGCGGGCGGAGGCTCTGCCGGGGGGTCCCCGCCGGCTCCGCGGGGTGCGAGCCCCAAAGTGTCCGGTGAGGGCCGGGAGGGGGCACAGGGCAGCCGCTCCGCTGGGCTCGGAGCCGGCACCGCTCCGTCCTGGCCCCGCGCCCCTCTCGGTGCTCCCCCTCTCTCCGTGCCGTCCCCGTCCCTCTCTTCCTGTCGTCCCCCTCCCCGTGCTGTCCCCGAACCTCTCCCCGTGCTGTCCCCGGCCCCCCCAGCGCTCCTCCTCCTCCTCTCTGGGGGTGGAGGGAGGTGGTTTCAACTCCGGCTCATCCCTGGAGTTCGCCAGAGCCGGGAGATCCCGGCGCTCGCTTCCGCGTCGGTCTTAGAAACGAGGGGAAATCGCAGCGAGACCTATTTGCAAGCATCTGCCGTCTGTTCTTGACGTGGTTTCTCCTGTTTGTTTTGAATAAAGTGTGTTGTGAGACAAGATTCATCTCCTGGTAGAGTGGGATTTTGTGGACGTGCCTGTTTCGAGCGTGAGTTCCCGCTGCCTGATTAAATCTTTCCATTCTTTTTACTTAGCTAGCACTCCGGAGCCTTTATTTGGGGTTTGCTATTGAAAGAGGCGAGAGTTACTAACTAAAGAGCAGAATAAATAATCAGTTTATTAAATATTGTTCAATCTACTTTACCTTTTTGTGTTTGGAATGTCCTTAAAGTGAGGCTTTAACTGGTGGGTTAAACTGAGAGCTCAGCTTCAGAATCGTTTAGTCGAGGCTTTTTTCATCTGCTTCTGCCCAAACTTCTCAGCTCTATCTTGGTTACAAATCACTTGAGAATAGAGAGTAATATCTGGCTTAGAAAAACGATAAAAATCAGTCTCTAAAAACTGACCTTAAGCTCCTGGGCTTCCCTCTCTGTCTCTGCTGTTTCACTTTTTGATCTGAGTTTGCTTCAGTCAGTTCAGAATCAGTTCAGGATCAGGTTTTATTTTAAAGCTGCACATTTGGTAGAAGGGGAGGCATTTTGGGAGGTTCTTTCACAATTACCTTATTCAAGACGGATTAAATCAACCTCTGACTGTGTCTGCTGAGGGAGTTTGGGATGAACAGTTTTGATTTCTGGGTGGCTGCAGCCAGGTGAGGGCAAAACCCCCAAAACCCCCAAGGCAGGACCTTGTAGGACTTTGTAGGACCAGCCTGTGAGGGGCTGGATATGTGAAAATCTTAATTCATGTTTTAAAAAACCCCAACACATCCAGCTGGGTCTTTACCTCTCAGTGTTTCTGTCCCAAGGGAGGGGAGATGTATTAGAATTCTGTGAGATGTGTTGCATTTGCCTTGGGGTTACACAGCTGTGGGCAGGCTCTGGGGGTTTGGGGTTGTTTTGGGATTGTTTGGGGTTGGTGTTGTCAGAGCTGTTCCCATAACCACGAGCTTTGGAACTGCTCACCTTTTTCATCGGAATCTGAGTTCTCAGGTAACAACAGGATCTTGGCCTGAAGGCTGAAAGCGCAGACAGAAGGGGTTGACAGCTGGAATTTCTTTGTCCCTGCTTGCTTCCCAGAAAACAGGGATGATCCCAGGGGATGGGGATAGGAGCACCCACTGCCAGAGGAAAGGCAGAGCCAGGTCCCTCACAGCCCCTGCTTTGCATCTCCCTGCTGAGCCTTTTGCATCTCATGAATTCCTCTCGCAGGATCGGGATCGTGTCCCTGTGCCGGGCCCCAGTGCCAGCCCTGCCCTGGGGAGGGCTCTGAGCCAGGGGGAACCTGCAGCCCCTGCAGAGGCACCTGTGGGGCTCACTGGGGCCGTGCCAGTGACAGATTCTTCTCCCTTAGCATCAGATTTGCCCTCTCAGGGCAAATCTCAGTTGCTCTGCCATATAAATTTGTAGGATTGCCATATAAATTTGTAAGATTGCCATATAAATTTGTAGGATTGCCATATAAATTTGAAAATTTGGCCTATAAATGGAAGGAATCCCTCCTCCATCCTTGGCACAGCTTTGAGCCCCTGCAGCCGGGCTGGGAGGGAGGGATGGGGTCGCCCATCCCAAGACTTTAGGCTGAGTGTGGGTGGTCTAGAGAGAGTGGCTGTTCAATCGTGTGTCAGGTATGTGAAGGTGCATCAGAAATACATTTTCTGTGTTCTTTTGTGTGTGTAAACGTGATCAGACCCATCCCTGGCAGTGCCCAAAGCCAGGCTGGACGGGGCTTGGAGCACCCTGGGACAGTGGAAGGGGTCCCTGCCCATGGGACAGGGTGGGATTTCAGCTCCCTCCCAACCCAACCTATTCTGAGATTCTGTAATCATTGAGCAGCCTCTGACCACATCGTTTGTCCTGGCTTTTGGGGGAAATCCTCCAGCTGAGAGTGTTTCCTGCCACTAAAAGTCACTTTGTGCCACGAGATAACTTCGGGGGCTGCCACAAACGCGCGGGATCGGCGGCGCCAGTCATTGTCTGTAAATAATCCCTGCTTGTAACACCTCGGAGCACCGACAGCCGCCACGTTTAATCACAACATGTTTTCCCCGATCCAGGCCCGTAAACAGAGCTGCTTTTCCCGTCTTCCAGCCCATTTCCCCCGCTCTCTTCCAGCCCTTGCCGAGCTAAAAGCGGAGCCCGGGCGCGCTGCTGATTCAACAGGCGGGTCCCGCCCGCTCGGCTCCTCCGCTGAGTTTGTGCTGGAGCTCCCGAGTTATATTTAACCCGAGCTGTCCCTGCTTTCCGTGCCTCCCTCGGAACAAATGCCAGCGCAGAGCGGGGCTGGAGCCGGGCCAGAGGGAGCCCGGCGTGCCAGGGCTCGCCCGGGCTGGGGATGGGATCCAGCGGGACCCGGGACTGCCGGGGTTTGACACGCAGGGAGGGTTTTTCTCTGTAATCTGCGCTTTAGGACGCGTTGTTTTCTCGTATTTGGACTGGCAAGTCTTTATTCCTTTGTTCAAACACTCGCAAATCCAGCTTATTGTCTGGGAACGTGCCGGCTTTCCCACGTCGGGATGTGTCTGTCCAAGCAGCTTAGGGAGTAATTCTCCATAAATGCATAAATTGATGATAAAACCTTCCTTCAGCACAAACCATGGACTCTTTAACCTGTTGAGCAAAGAGGAATCCAAGCAGTTTATGGATTAATTCTCCATAAACGCATAAATTGATGATAAAACCTTCCTTCAGCACAAATCATGGACTCCTTAACCTGTTGAGCAAAGAGGAATCCAAGCAGTTTATGGATTAATTATCCATAAATTCATAAATAGATAATAAAATCTTCCTTCTACACAAACCATGGACCCCTTAACCTGTTGAGCAAAGAGGAATCCAAGCAGTTTATGGATTAATTCTCCATAAATTCATAAATAGATGATAAAACCTTCCTTCTACACAAACCATGGACCCCTTAACCTGTTGAGCAAAGAGGAATCCAAGCAGTTTATGGATTAATTCTCCATAAATTCATAAATAGATGATAAAACCTTCCTTCAGCACAAACCTTAACTCCCTGAGCAAAGAGGAATCCATCTGTACAGGGCAATTCCTAAAGTTCCTTTTCTTAGCACACAAGGCACAGAGGAAATTATTTCAGGGTGATATTAATATACAAATTATTTTCATTCAGGAGGAAAGCAGAAAAAACAAACCCATTTTCAGCTTTTGGTGATGTTTTATAAGAGATGGCAATGTTTGCATTTCAGAAATTATTTCAGGACACGATAATAAAGAAATATTTTTCAGGTGGGGGGGAAGGAGAAAAAAAAACAAACTTACTTTCAGCTTTGGGTGATGTTTTATGAAAGATGACAAATTCTAGAAAAGTTTAAGTGTTGTTAATTCAGCTGGGTTGTTAAAACAATACGTAATTATGTCTAGACATGTGGTTTCATGTCAATGAGTGAGAAAATCTTCCCACAGTATTCCTGCTCACTTATGTCACTGCAGGGCTTAGGCAGTGTCTACCCAGCTATGAAGTTACAAATTTTAATTTGTATTTTAAATTGTAACAGAAGCAAGAAGCTTCCCAAACAGAACTTTAGGAACTGTTTTGGTTCCTTGATCTGGTCATGGAATCACAGAAGATCCTTTCCCTGAGATCCATCCCAACCTCTGACACAATTTCATTCCCTTGGGTTTCTCCCACTGTTCCACAGGAGTGAAGAGCTGTAGAAATCCCAAATGAAGGCATTTGAAAAGTCATTTAAAGGCAATTCATCAGTTTGCTTTTTCCCTGGGTTAGATTTCTATTAGGAATTTGTTTTTCTGAGCTTAATAAATGCCAGGGAAGTCTCAGCATTGTACAAATGTGTCGTGGGAGGAAGCTTTGCAAGAGGTTAATGACTGAACATTGCAGTCAAAGGAACAAGTCACAGAATGCTGCACCAATAATGACTTTGATATAAAGAATATGCAAACAAAAATCAGATGCTTTGTTTTCTTGTCCCAAATCTGAAAGAAATCCTCAGTGTCTCCAGCAAGAAGCTGACAGAAATAATAATTATATTGACTGTAGAGATATTCCTCCCTGATGCTGCATTTAGCTCACTGGTGCGTATTCCCACCATCCAGGTTGCAGAAATCACTTTTTTTCCTGTGTGAGGAGGTTTTTCTTTGGCTTGCTGTGCAGAATGTGTGGATGTGTGAGGACAAACAGCAGCAGGTACCTGAGTGCAGGCTCTGGGACATCCCTGTCCCCCCTGCTCTGACTCCTTCAGGGCATCTCTGATCCTCACCAAGCCTCACCCTGGCAAAGAAAAGGTGGAACGTGAGCAGGAACAGGGCAGAGGCTCAGGGGATGGCAGTGCAGCAGCATCTCTGAATCAGGAGCTGGAGTGGCAGGACAAGAGAGGAAGTTTAGGTTTGATAACCAAAGAAATTCTTTGCTGTCAGGAGGGTGAGCCTTTGGTTTGTGCCTGCCTCATCCCTGGCAGTGCCCAAGGCCAGGCTGGACAGGGCTTGGAGCAGCCTGGGACAGTGGAAGGTGTCCCTGCCATGGCAGGGGTGGCACTGGATGAGCTTTGAGGTCCCTTCCAACCCAAAACCATTCTGGAATTTTATGTTTGCACATAAAATTATATTTCCCTCATCCCTTCCAGAGAAGAGGATCCTGGCTGGATTTACTTCTCTCCCATCATGTTTGGAGTGCACATTTTCCCTTTCCCATCAGGGACTGAACCCATGCTCCAAACTCATCCTGTTTGCAGCTGCACTGGGGATGAGGGAACCCCTGTGGGCTCCACACATCAGGAGCAAATCCAGGCGTGAAGAGAGGTGGTTCTGCCTCCATGGCTGAGTTTTGGAAGTGCCCCACTCTCTTGGAGGCAGGAGGATGAAGTCAGTGCTGAGTGTGTGCAAGGGGGCACCAGTAACTCAGGGGCTTGTCTGGGATTCCGTGGCTGGTGGTTCTCTGAGGTTAGCACGAGGCAAAGGGTCCTGCTGAATGGAGCCCGTAATTAAGGATGCCTCTTCTGGAGGTGTCACTAGTTAAGACTGACACGAAGCATCAGGGGAAGAGGAGAGAAGGGAAAAAGCGGGGGTGGAGTGATTATAGACAAACAACCTCAGCAGAATTAACAATTTCCTTAACCACCACCTGGTTAGTCATTGTCAGACTGTTCCTTAGTATCAGCTTAAGATCCCCTTGCCACCATGACAACCCTGGAACTGTTCTGGAGAATTTCTGGCTTAACACACAGCTGATTAAACATTCACCCTGCCCAGGGAATTATATCAGTTATTCTCGTTCTTCTGACCTCTGGTGTTGGGGACTCCTGGAGGCTTTAGATAAAGCAGCCTCACACTGACAGGTAAAACCCTGCACTGCCCTTGTGCAGCTGAGCAGGGACAGAGTGGGATGTCTGGCAAGGACTTTTTTCCCTCCTAAGACAGAGATTGGAGAAACCAGGGCACTGAGCAGTGAATTTTTATTATTATCATATGGAGATATCCAGCAGTGCTACACAGCAATGCAGTGATGGCCTCAGTGCAATGCTGGTGGAAGTTACAGTGTTCCCCTGGTTTGTGAGGGTTATTTATGGTGGGTGAGTGTCTTCTGGAATGGCCCTGAGCATCTGGTGATGCTTTTGCACACAGGTTTTAGGTGCTGTTGGAGTGGAACACCAGCTCATGTGAAAGGGAATGGCTTTAAACTGAATGAGAGGAGGTTTGGATGCAATAGCAGGAAGGAATTGTTCCCTGTGTGAGTGCTGAGCCTGGCACAGGTTGCCCAGAGGAGCTGTGGCTTCCTGGAGCTGTTCCAGGCCAGGCTGGATGGGGTTTGGAGCAGCCTGGTCTGGTGGAGGGTGGCAGGAAGCAGAACAGGATGAGCCTTAAGGTCCTTTCCATCCCAAACCATCCTGGGATTCTTTTCTGTTCCCTTCTTGGCTTTTTCCAAGATCTGAGGTGATGCTTGATGATGTGTGGGTTGGTTTAGTGCTGATGGTACCTAGGATGGGTTCAGTTACTGCCTGGTAATGGACAGTTGCATAATTAGATGATTTATTACTTATCCTATCTGAATTATTATTAATTATATGAATATTAATTATCCTGTATGAACGAGGGTGCTTTACAAGGCACAGGAACTCCAAATGCAAGTGGAATTTCTCTTTCCATGACCACAGTGGGACAGGGTCACCAGTGTCCCCAGTGCCCAGGACAGAACTGTCACCATGGGGATGAGCTGGGGACTGTGGGGACAGGAGCTGTGTCCTTCCTGAGCCTGTTCCTCCCTGCTGCCAAACCTTTCCAGGGATAAAACATGGGGAAGGGTCTGAGGAGAGGCTGAGGGCACTGGGCTCGTTCATCTGGAGCAGGGGAGGCTGAGGGGAGGCTCCTCGGGGGCTGCAGCTCCTCCTGAAGGGAGGCAGAGGGGCAGGGGCTGAGCTCTGCTCTGGGACAGGAGCCCAGGAAGGGCTGGAGCTGTGTCAGGGCTTGGGCTGGAGCTCAGGGAAAGGTTCTTCCCCCCGAGGGTGCTGGGGCACTGCCCAGGCTCCCCAGGGAATGGTCCCAGCCCCAAGGCTGCCACAGCTCCAGGAGCGTTTGGACAACGCTCTCAGGGATGCTCAGGGTGGGATTGTTGGGGTGTCTGTGCAGGGACAGGGGCTGGGCTGATGATCCTGTGGGTCCCTGCAGCTTAGAATATTCTGGAATTCTCTGTTGGGTCCTGAGGGTGAAGAGCAGCAGGGCAGGAACTGGGACATTTTCAGACCTGAATCCCATCCTGGTTTTGATGCTTGCAGAGTGTTCAGGTTATTAACCCCAAAGAAAACAGGACAGGTTTTTGTATGGGAAGGATGTTCCCAACAATACTTTGCCCCTGTTCATGTCTGAGATTCCTGCATGTGGGATTTGGAACAGGGGCTGGATCAATGATCCCTGTGGGTCCCTCCCAGCTCAGGATATTTTGGGATTTTTGAGCCCAGGCTGGAGCAGGAGGCACCTGGAGATTTGTGGTGAGGTGAGAACATCCCATGAGTGTGCAGCTCATGGGAACAAGGATGGGTCCTGCACAGAGCTGGATATTCCAGCCAGCTCTGGGGCCTTTCTGACCAAGACTCTCATATTTTCTGTTACCCAGGGCTCTTGTTTGGGCAGTGAGGAGGTTGTGCAGAGCCTCTGATAAGGTGGGAGGAAGCAGGCTGGGAGATAAGCCCAAGCTCTCTGTGTGCTGTTGCCTCGCTGCTCTGTGCAAGGATATTTTTCTCCTCCTTCCCTGAGCTATCTGGGATGGTCCAGTCTAAAAAACAACTCAAAATTCACCTCTGAGCTGTGAAATGTGGGGGCAGAGGGGAATAAGTGCACATGGACTTGTTCTGTCTAATTTATCTTCAGTCCTTGCATTTAAACAATTTCTTGAGCTGTTCAAACCCCCACCCTTCGCCCCAAAGGAGATGAAATGCAGATCTTTTCAAATATTCATGACCTTAAATGACCAATCATGGCAGGAAATTTTTCTTTAATAGGTACAAATAATAAGAGAAATAATGGCTCCTGGTCACCAGCTTGTCTTCAGAGCTTCCTTCTTCCTAGCAAATATTTATTCTCCTTAATGTGACAGATGTGCACCATTGTTAGAGGACTTCCACCTGCCAGGAAGGTGAAATATCCTCCAGAGAATATTTTTTCAAGCCCCTTGAAGAACCTGGGGCTGGCCTGCAGGCTGCTCAGCTCTCACAGCTGCTTGCACTCCAAATGTAGATTTTTCTGTATGAATCACCTCCCCTCAAACCAGAAATGTAAAATTCCCCCTCATGTTTTATCACCTCCTCTGTCACATTGGCCTGCACCTCTCTGACCTGAGCTGGGCTTGAAAAAGCAGAGTTGTTGCTACTCCTGGTGTAGCTTAGAGATGTGTTGGGGTCCATATTTTCCTTTTGGAATAGTATTTATGGGAAAATCTGGCAGTTTCCATAGGATGACTGGCACAGGGTGCCCAGAGCAGCTGCCCCTGGATCCCCGGCAGTGCCCAAGGACAGTGGGAGGTGTCCCTGCCATGGCAGGGGTGGCACTGGGTGGGCTTTGAGGACCCTCCAACCCAAACAATTCCATGATTTTTTGGTGCTCTGAATATCCCCTGGCAGGCAGGAAGCTCTCAGAAGGGTAAAACTTGTGCTAATAAATGACTGATATAAATTCCAGAGTATTGTCTTGTGTGCTGCCACCATTAGAGGTAATTGTGGGAGGTGAGGAGTTGTAAAGCAGATAATTCATGTTTCAAATTGTACTGGAGCAGCAAAAGTGCTTTTGGATTCTTACCACTGCTGTTCTCTACAGTTTCGTTCCTCCCAGTGTAGATGCTGCTCAGAATGTAAAAATCTTAAAAACTACAACAAAACAAAAAACCCCACACAAACCAAAACAAACAAAACCCCTAAAACACCACCCCCACCAAAAAAAAACAAAAAAAAACCAACCAAAATACAAAAAAAGCCCCCACAGAAAACCCAAAAACCCAAAACAAATTTCCACCTTGGTTTTAGGTAAAAAGTGCTGTAATTTTTTTGTAACAATCAGAAAACTCTGTGTTCCCAGAGGTTTATACCTGGCTACTGGAATTTTGAGTCAGTTCATCATTTATTCTTATAAAGCAACTATAAAACTAAATAAAATATAGAACTTATAAAGTGAGGTAGAGGCACTTAAACAGAAATAGCTTCTTTAAATCTCTTTATCTAATACTAGTTTAAAAAATGACATTTTGAGCTGTTGCAGTGCCAGGAACCCCAAAAGGATCCCGGTGATCCTGTACCCTGGATGGAGTGGGGTGTGCTCTGAGAGGTTTCATGGGAGAGGCAGAGCAAAGTTCGTCTCACAGGGGGTTAATTAGTTAATTATCCTGTGCTGTCAGCGGGGTTCATCTGTCACAGGAGCCTCCTCTGCAATCCCCATCCAGGACATTCCAGCAGAGCTGCGTCACCCAGCCTGGGGATGGGCTGTGCCACAGTGAGGAACCTCGGGGCTGTTTGAGTTAATGACGCTGTTAATTAGGGATAAACCCCGTGGAGAGTGAGGCTGGAGCCACCGGGATGCTCCAAGAGCTGGAGCCAGGCTGGGAGAGCTGGGGGTGCTCACCTGGAGAAGAGAAGGCTCCAGGGAGAGCTCAGAGCCCCTTGCAGGGCCTGAAGGGGCTCCAGGAGAGCTGGAGAGGGACTGGGGACAAGGGACGGAGGGACAGGACAAGGAGGAATGGCTTTTACTGAAAAAGTGAAATTTAGATGGGATATTGGGAAATCCTACCTTGAAAATGAAACTTAGAGGGATGGAACTCCTCTGCTGTGAGGGAAGGATGAGAGAATTGGGATTGTTCAGCCTGGAGAAGAGAAGCTTTGGGGTGGTCTCATTGTAACCTTCCAGGACCTGAAGGGAGCCTGCAAGAAAATGAGAGACAGAGAGGGAGACTATTTGACAGGGCCTGGATGCCAGGGGGAATTGCTTCCCACTGCCAGAGGGCAGGGTTAGAACAGGTATTAGTGGGAATCCTTCCCTGGGAGGGTGGGCATGCCCTGGCACAGGGTGCCAGAGCAGCTGTGGCTGCCCCTGCATCCCTGGCAGTGCCCAAGGCCAGGCTGGACAGGGCTTGGAGCAACCTGGGACAGTGGAAGGTGTCCCTGCCATGGCAGGGGTGGAAATTTTTGATCTTTAAGGTCCTTCCACCCATACCTGTGGCCCAGCTGAAGATGGCACCCAGGTTCTTTGCCCTGGCACTGCCTGACACAACTCTCACTGTTGTGAGAGCGCGGTGGGGCTGTGCAGAGACCTCAGAGCTCCTCAGAGCCCACCAGAGACCCAGACCCAGCACAGGGGGGGTCCCCCCAAAGCCCCCCAGCATGGAAGCTCACCCACCTCATGTCCAGACATCTCCAAGGTCCCTTCCCACCCAAACCACTCCATGATTCTGGGATTGCAGCTGAGACAGGGAATGGATTGCAGAGTGAGTCTCTCTTTGTCCTTTTCTGCCTCCTTTTCATGGATGAAATCTGCCCTACACACGATCCACCTTGTCACACTCAGGGTTTTGGAGTCCCTGGCTG
The DNA here is from genome assembly GCF_021018805.1 of Prinia subflava. Classification (NCBI taxonomy): domain Eukaryota; kingdom Metazoa; phylum Chordata; class Aves; order Passeriformes; family Cisticolidae; genus Prinia; species Prinia subflava. Next base: position 13,570,608 of record NC_086254.1, read on the forward strand.
CTGCCCTGTGGGGAGATGTGCTTTGTCTTCAGCTCCACAGGTTCCTTGCAGGCTGTGTCTTTGTGAAAATCAAAATCACCACTTCCTTCCTGAGGACTGAAAGGAGATATTTCCATATCAAAACATCTGAGGGTGTGACTGTCACAAGAACATCTCTGGGTTTTCAGGCCCTGGGGCTGCAGCTGTAGCAGGCTCTGTGGGATTTGGGTTATTTTGTAGATATTTATACACACTGATGTATAAAATATACCTGCATACACACATACACATTATGAGAGAGTGTAATTCCAAGAGTAAATTGTGTTCAAGTGCAGTTCCAGGAGTGTTTGTTCCACATTTCTGTTGATCTCTTTTCCTCTGGACTCCATCCTCACTGGGGTCTCTGTGCCACCTTAGACTCCCCTGTGTCAGGATTCCCACACTCAGAGCTGAGCTCTGAGGCACAAATTAACCTCTGTTCCCATATTTAAATTAATATAAATTATAAATTAATATAAATTATAAATTAACTCTCTGTTCCCATATTTTTCTGATCCACAATCCACATCCATTGGCACTTCAGAGTGTGTTTGGGAAACCCTCCTTTATTTGCTCTGTGCTTTCATTTCCATTTTCCAGTAGGGAATAATTCAGTCCCTGCTTCTTTCTTTTTGTTTGTTTGTGGGGTTTTTTTGTTGTTGTTGTCATCTTTTTTTTAGTTTGGTTTGTTTGTTTGTTTCTTTTTTGGGGGTTTTTGGCTTGGTTTGGTTTAGTTTTGGTTTTGGTTTAGTTTTGGTTTTGGTTTTGGTTTGGTTTTTTTCCCTGGAAGCCAGAAAGTTAAGATGGACAAACTCCTAAGGATTAATATTTGTAAAGTGCTTTGAAAGCCTCAGGTGTTTGTTGCTTTACTCACTGATCAAAACAAGACAGACATTTTTGGGGGATGATGTGATTATTACTCTGTTCCATTTTTCTTTTTTTAGGGGGATGGTGTCACTCTTTTTCTGTTTTGTGCCCTCCTGGAATATTTCATGCAGAGGCACTTAGAGAATCCCAGAATGGTTTGGTTGGGAGAGACCTCGTGGCTTCTTTCTGCTCCCTGAAAATGATCCCCCAGGAAAAGCCCCCACCCAGAGGATTTTCCTATTTAAAATTTTCCTCCCCAGTTTGCTGGGGATGGGGATCCTGCAGGGTTTGAGCTGGGGGAGATGCAGAGATGATGCTCAGAGCTGTGTTTTGGTGCTGAACAAAATTGGGAGAGGGAAAACAGCCAACAAACCTCTGGAGAAATGGTTTAATTAGAGATATTTGGGGGAATGAGTGGTTGAGGCATTTCTTGCTGAAGTGACAGCAGTGTCACTCTTCAGGCTGTTTTACAATCCAATGAACACTCAGCTAGAATGCTCTAAAAAGGGAATTTTGGAACAAAAATGAACTTCAGATGAGTAAAACTCTTTATCCGTTATTGCTCTGTTTGCAGGACCCAGAGAAACTCAGGACATTTCCCTTTTTGCACATTTAAAAAGTCAATTTATATCATGGGTTAAATTCCTCCAGCTGTGTTCCAACCTCGTGTCCTTAAAATCAAAGCTTTTTTCTTCAACTGCCACCAAATAATTAATACATCATACACTGCAATTCTAATTCACTTTCCCTGAGAATTACTTCATATTTTGGTGATGAGTCTCTCCTTAGTCAATCATTAAGGAATTTCTGTTCTAACTTTTTATTTTGGCAGCTACTTGCTTGAATTTATCTTGTGATGTTTGGGCGATGAACTGTTGCACACAGTGAACATTTTGAATGCATTCTCCTGATTTCTGAGTGCTTTCTGAATATACGAGCATTGAGTTATGTGATTAGCCAGAACATCGTGCAATATTCTGCTGGGG